>NC_000079.6:53772567-53927567 GCF_000001635.26 Mus musculus | reverse complement strand
TGCACATGTACACACACACACACACACACACACACACACACACACGTGGAAGGAGAAAGCAGAGGGATAGGGAGGGAGGGAGAAAGGGAAAAGGAGGGAGGGAAAGGGAGACAGGCAGAGAGAAGAGAGAGAGAGAGAGAGAGAGAGAGAGAGAGAGAGAGAGAGAAAGAGAGGCCAAATGAAACTTAACACTTATATTATTAATTCTACAAGCTCTGTTGACTAATTGAAACTTTAATGATTGTGAAAGAGCTGGAATATTGCATGTCCAGAATTATCTTGATGTACCTTAGTTCTCTCATGGTCTAATTCTGTATGTGACCTAACACCTATATGCCTGTAAACAAACCTATTAAATGCTGGGTCAGCAAGCTAGACTTCAGTGGGGTCATTACTTGGCTGCTCTGTCATAGATGCCTTGTCTTGGGAGAATATATATTTATTCATGATCCCCCAGCCAAAAATATCACAACAAACTGGTTCTGACCTTGGGGCCCAACAGTTCACCCAGGAGGTTGCAGGTAATCCTCGGTTCTCATCCTCTGCTGTGGAGAAAGGAAGTAGCCATGGCTGCCGTTAGGTACAGATCGTACGTGGTCACTGAAGGTCTCACCTTGAATTACAGCTTTATTGGTTCTCAGCTAAAATGTGGAATATCTCGGCCTGAGAGGATGCTAGGTCCAGGTGAGCCTTGGTTTCTGGAAGCCCCCACGAGCATCCACTGAGGTAATCACATTTAGTAGGTGGGATGCTTTCTTGCTATGGCAGCAGATGCATGGGCCTTGATATGAGTAGTTGAGTATCTAACTAAAGTGGAGCCAGAAGAAGACGAGTGTTGTAAGTTGTTGGATGGAGTGGAATGCATGCCTGTGGACCACACTCAGGAGCAAGGCTGTTGGCAACTGCTGTTCAATGTTAAGACAAAGTAGTCATGACAGAGGTTATAGTAGGAGCTGGAGCCCAATCTTTCAGGTCTCCAGTTCTGTTTGTTCCTGGCTTGTATATATATTGCTCCACCTGGCTTTGGGGAAGAGAAGAAGGAATGGATGTGGGGGTGGGGGTGGGGACTGATGAGTGGAGCCTTTCTTAGGCAGCTTGGGGGACCTAAACAGAGATACTGGACTTCAAGCTTAAAGAGGTATCTTGGGATTTGGACAACTAATGGAAACAACCACAGAGATATGTCTGTTTTATCAGCAAGCTCCAGGCATGGGTGTTACTCTTCAGTGTTGCCACATCAGACTTCACAGATACTAACTCCTAACCCCGAGGTGACAAATTGGGTGTTTTAATGACGGGTGCTATTGGCAGAGAGTGACACACTGCAATCCCATTTGGAGCGGCTGCCTTAGCATCATACACATCAAACACATCAACTCTTCTTTGCCAATGCTGTGGGAAACTGACCACCAGACAAATGTAGAGTCGTTAGAATATGGGGAGTTATTGCTTCATGAACACTTTCTGTGAATCAGGCGCAAGAAAGAATGGAGTTGTCTTAGTTACTGTTCTACTTCTGTGGAGAGACATCATGACCAAGGCAACTCTAATAACGGAGAACATTTACCTAGGGGTTTGTTTATAGTTTCAGAGGGTTAGTTTATAATCATGATAGTGGGTCGCAGACAGGCATGGTGCTGAAGAAGCAGCTGAGAGCTTCATCTCTGATCTGAAAGCAGGAAGAACTTTAGAAACCTCAATGCCCACCCCTTAGTAACACTCCTCCTCCAACAAGGCCACACCTCCTAATCCTTCCCAAACAGTCCACTAACTGGGGACTAAGCATGAAAACATGAGTCTATGGGGGGCCCTCTCTCATTCAAACCACCACAGGAGGAATGAATGAATGAATGTGAATGAATGTAGGCAGTAATTAAATAGAAAACTTTAAATCCAGCTAGACTTTTATTGTCTAATTTTTTAATGTCATGCAAAATGTAACAGAAGGAATATGACCTGTAATTTAATTTTAAATTGTTTCTGTTAAAACTGTTGGGCTATTTGAAATGTGTTTTTGACATGCACGTCATCTCTCTCAAAGTTCACCACCACTAAAACTCACTTACTCTAGACGCCAAGAAAAAGGCATTTAGTGCCAGTCTTTCTCCTTGAGAAAAAAATTGTAGTTATTAAGACAAACACAAGCTTCATAATTTAAAAGTAAGGTATCTGGGAGGGAGAAATTTCCTGCTCTTCCTCCCCAATATAAGTAATGGTTATTGAATGACTGCCTGGTCTGAACTCTGACAAGTGTGCATGGAAAGGGTTAATTCATGTGAATCCCTGATCTTAAGGGGTTCCCAGTCCGGAGGAGGAAATGGAGGCATCAATAAGACCCTGGAGTACCTAGCATGTTTGAAAACATACCTTTGCCTGTGTAATAATCAAGTGAAGCTTCATGAAATCAATTTTGCAGGGTCCATGGGCTGTTTGTTGGAGAAGAAGGCTGGGTTTAAAACACTAATTTGTTTTTGTTGCCACTGTTAGCGTGTTCTACAGGATGTTCTTTGCTTGCACATGAGAACATATTTCAACCAAAAAGGTCTTGTTCTTGCAACTGACAGTTGGTAAGTTCAGGGCTGACGTGGTTTTAGTCTTGGAATCTTCATGGCCATCTTTTTGATCTTGAGCCCACCTTTGAACATGCCTTGGCAAAGCTGCACTCAATCAGGCAAACTGGCCCTCCGTGTCTCAGGGCCTGACATGTAAGGCAGAGAATAATTCTTTCCTGAGGGTTCTAACAGAACCACAAGCTAGATTTTTATCCTTTTGACTTGATTACCTGCCTTCTCCCAAGCCAGTCACCCTTCCCAGGGGACAAAGAGTCATTTTGGACAAGGTTGAGTCTAAGAGACACTTAAGGGGTCAGGAGTCAACCGAGCTTGACCCAAACTTACTGACTCAGAGCCAGAAGTGGTTTTGCATGAGACACTGGACTTTCAATAAGCAATAGCCACTACTTCCTTGATCTCTAAGAAGCCACAGCCATGCGCCCTTCCTCTCCCCCTGCTCCGCACTCTTCCTTCTCTTCCTGGCACCTGCCAGGACTCTAGATTCCCCTCGCTGTTGTCTTTCAATGCCAAGAAAGTTGTTCTTGGGGAGGTAGGGAGGGGGGAGAGAGAGCCTATATCACAAAAGTGTGGGACTTTTTGGATTTCAAAATTGAGGCCTAAATAAATCTCTAAATGCACACACACACATACACACACACACACACACACACACACACACACACAAAGAGGCTTTTCTATCAAGATTGCAGAGTAGAATTTCATGTTCCATAAAAGATCTAAAAATGAAAGCTGAGCTAGATTGCTAGATTTTATAACCTGCCATTTTCAGACAATGGGTAAGTGCTAATTATCTCTCCCACAGCCCTTTAAAAGGCAGAGTGTTATTTAAATAATTCTCCCAGAGATTCAAACACAGAGAGGGTGTGACAGCATCTACTCCAGAAAATAAGGGGGCTCTTGGTTTTCCTGGGAGGTCTGGGATCCTAAACTCTGAGCTGGCCTAAAGTATAAGTTAAATCCGTTGCAAAGTAAGCGATGGTAACAGTGTATCCTAAGGTCTTTAAGGGAGCAACCGGTTCCCTTACTGGAAGTGAGAGCCGGCACCGTCCGCTGCCAGCTGCCAGCTGCCAGCTGCCAGCTGAGGTTTGCAAGTCACATGGTGCTTACCATGGAAAAGGGCAGGTGAGATCTTGGGGCAGGGTCTGCTCAGCTGGAAACCCCCCTCCCTCATTTGGAAACTGGCATTTGTTTTTCCTGATTAACAGAGCATGGCTCTCTGTCCCTTTCTGTCCACGGGTGACATAGTGTATTGGCTTAACACAGAGATTCAGATTCTCCTTCTGGGGACAACTTGTCCCCTCAGACCACAGCAAATGTGGAGTACTCAAGGTCATGCCAGCTTGGGAATGACCAACAGGGAGCCTTTGGCTGTGGGGCACTGAGGGTGAAGAGAGACAATTGTGTGTGGAGGCATGCGTAGATGACGTGAAAGCAAAGCGCATGCGCAGATGACATTAAAGCAAAGCGAGGACTTGAGAGGTCCCATAGCGGAGTCAGAGACCCCCAACATCTGGAGAGTGGCTCCCTCAACTGAGGTGCCTGAACAGTTAACACTTTCGTTTTGTTTGCCCCCAATAAAACATTCCTAAGCTTAACAACACTGCAGTCAGCAGGACAGTAGCACAAAATCCAGGAGACGCAATTGCGTTGGTTGATTCAGGATAGCCTTTGTCCCCACTTTGTCACTCTGACATGCAGATCTCTCCTCAACTCCCCTCATAAGGCTCTATTTTTCTGAACTTCTTCAAGCTCTTTGGAAGCTTTTACTGGAACAGCAAAGAACATTTTCCCACCGGCCCCCTCACCGCCTTCTTCCCGCTCCCATCTGCCCCCTCTCCCTCCTCCTACTCCACGAAGCAAGGATTAAGAAGGCCTGGTTCTGTCTCCTCGCTTTCTTTACTCCAGATTCAGTGCGATTTGAAACCTTTCTCCATCTGGTAAGTGAGAAACAGGCCGAGTCTCTCCTGGGTCAAGGATCCACACTGGCTGTTGTTACTCTTTGGGAACTGCCAAGTCGTCGGGTTATTGTCACTCTCCCTGGGTCCTCTTTGGCCCTCCATACTGTCCTGAGAGGTGACTTGACTGCTCTCCCTTCTGTTGCCCTTAATGGATTCTTGTTGTGGGAAACAGAAGCCCAGAAGGTGGAGAAGCACGGTTCCCACTCATTTGACATCACCCTTTTCAGTTCTTGCTATGGGTTGAATTTCAACTGTGCCAAGTATTGACCCTGGGTGTATTTTTTTTAAAACACTCATTTATGTATTCTGTGCAGCAGAGTGTTTTTGTTCATATGCATGTGTGCACCACGTACATGCCTAGTGCTTTTGGGAGGCCAAGAGAGAGCATCATATCCTTTGGAAGTGGAGTTGCAGATAGTCATGAGCTGCCGCCATGTGGGTGCTGGGAATCAAACCCTTATCCTCTGCATGAGCAACCAGTGCTCTCAACCACTGAGGCATCGGGCCAACCCTCTCCAGTGTGTTTGGGAGCAGTAGAAGCCTTCTCAGCTCTTGAGTGAGTTTAGTTCTGGGACGAAGTGTCTGGAAACTTGATTGCCCCAAGCCATCAAAAGATGACTTTTGGATCCTCATCTTGAGAACTCAAAGTATAAACGCATGGACCAAAGAAGGGCAGTTTTATGAAGAAGTATTTTACTATAATAAGATTAAGAGAAGGAAAGGAGGGCAAGGGGGGGGGGTTCATCCAGCAGGAGGGGTCCCTAGAATGCCACTGATTGTCACTGTCTTGAAGTTAATAAGGCTTCACTGACTAAAGAATGAGTTATCCAATGAAGTTTCCAGGAGTCCTGGTGCCAGCATTATACACATGTCCTCACTATGGCGTCGAGGAAAGTGCACTCCTTTAAGGGAAAGGATATAAGGGAAAAACAGATCCACGCCCCCACCCTTCCTGGCAGTTCTGGCCTCGAGCCACAGCAAGTCCAGAGACATTTTGACTTAAACACTTCTGGCATCTTTAGCCTCTGGCAAGGATAAGGCTGTGGTCAGGCGCAAGGACATTTCTGGCTTATAGCCAAGAAAGAAACCAGTCCCCTTTCTTGCCATCTTTTTACCCTTATCTGCTTAGCCAGTCTCCACCTCCTGTCCTCATCAGCATTAAGTGGAAGCATTTTTTAAATGAATTTCTAGAAAGAACACTTCTCTGATGTGGTTGCTGAGCCTACCACCACAGTAGTTGTTTCTGTTACCATCACATAAGCTAAGGGAGAGATAAAGGTCGCAGAAAGCCGGCTTCCGAGATAGAGATTTATCAAATACTGATGACAAATCTCCATGGTCACAGGGAACACAACCTTCGTCTTGCAGGTACTTAGTCTGACAGATAAAAGAATTTACATGTGGACTCGGAAGGAAGCTTAAGGACTATTTTATCCTTGAAGTATCTTAGGTCAGAGAAAGAGTTTAATTTTGGCTTGGTGGTCCATGAGATTAGCATGAAGAAACCAACTTTCATTTGGCCTGTGGTTGGGCCTAGCACAGGGCATCATTCCAAGCTAACAGTCTTCTGTATTTTATTTAACAGTGTCTATAAGAAGTTTACCACTACAACAAAGCCAGAGATTCCATACCACACACCAATGACGATGTTACTCAGCATCTGGGAGCAGGCGATGCAACTTTCAAAACATTTTGTAAAAGCAATAAATCTCCACTCTGACCAACATGTGTGATACATCATGTACATGTGTGAGCTTCTGAGCTGGAAAACTACACATAGACTGAGTTACCCTGACATGTAAATACAACTGTTCACCTAATAGTTCTGAGGCTGGGCCAATCCCATTCTTTTCTAGTCTTACTAGAACCTCATGAGTCTTTGGGACCATTTTATAGACAAGGAAACGGGGGCGGGGGGGGTGATGGGGTGAAAGAGTTCCTTTGTGTTCACATGATATTCTAGACACAGACCTGTCCATGTGCCTTCGAAGATGTCTCTCAGGTGCACTGGTGGCTGAATATATGATAATTACAGAAGAGTGAGAGAGTCAATGGTCTATCATTTTTTATCATTAGTTGCATGGATGCTGAGTACCTAGACAGCTCCTGATGCCACCAGGTGCCTTGTCTCAGAAGTGACTGGTAAACTACTATGGGGAAGTTTCCCTCTGTGACTTGGCCAGAATCACTGAGCTTCTAAAATCATGGGGCCAACCCCTCCCCCAATTTCCTACTCTTCTCAACCTGACTGGAGTATCTTCTTTGTCAAACACGGGCACCATAAGTATATTTGGAATACTTGCTTGCATCAAAGCCTGGACTAATCATAATAATAATGATCTTAGCCATCAATAAGTTAACACTATTGCAAACACTCCCTTAATCCTTAAATGGCTCTAGAAGAAAGCATTGTTATTACCAGAGGTGGGCCAAGAGGCATTCAGGATTTAGATGATCTCTCCTAAGATGGTGCAGCTAGTAGACACAGCTTATGGGTCTATTTAACAGGCTCATTCACTTCACACAACAGTCTCATCGACCCAGCCAAAATAATTACAACCTCCCTGTCCGGTTTTGTAGACAGGCCAGAGCATGGAGGAAAAAGGCTGCCAGTTGCAATCTTGCTCAGAGGCAGAGCAAGAATAGGAAGCAGCCCTGTGGCTGCCAGGATCTGGATTGTCGACCTTCTCACTCCCACTCAGCCTTCCTGTCCCCTTTGTCACTGTCCACTGTCACTCCCCTTTCATTTAGCCGTTTGAGCAGACAGTGATGAGTCAGGGTATGGCTTTGTAACAGCAGCAGACCATCCCTGGATCCTAAAGATTAGCTTATATAAGGAAAGAGCATTTCCTCCAGGGGAAGCTGTGTGCTTGCTACCCAGTCCTTTTGGTGAGTCACACGCTCTCTGAGATTCTTTCATTTATGGTCAATGAGGGTTGCACTGTTTACTCCTTTCTTAATGGCAGTGGTTGGATCATGTAAAGAACGTGGGATAATGTGACACCAACACTCCCTCCAGCCTTCCTGTTCCTTCTGAGCCTTGCCAATGAACATTAAGTTCCATAGTTCAGAATTTCCTTATCAGTTAGTAAAGCTAACTGTTCAGATAGTTGTGGCCTTGGACTGGAGCCAATTTGTGTAAATATGTCGACTAGCACAGAACAGAAATGAAGTGGTCCTGTCATGAGTCAGAGCCTGTGTTCTGGAAGCCCTAACAAGCCAGGCTCTGCCACCATCTTTGATAGTCAACTGAAGAGACAAGTTAGTAGAAAAAGGTACAAAAAGGTTTGTTTGGTATGGTCACACTGAAAAGGGGCACAAAAGCATCCTGTAGTCACCTCAAGTCTGTCTTTGGGGTTCTGACATGAGATTTAGGTTCACATAAAGGGACAGAGGCATGCATAAATGTAGTTCATGTCCTCACCCAGCATCAAGGTCTTGGCTCCAGCCTCCTCCAGAAAGATGGTCCAACAGGTTGGTAAAACTGTAAAATCTCTTTCCAAGAGACAAGTTCTTTTTCTGGTTAGCACCAAACTCCAGCCATTTCCCTCTCCAAGTATGAAATTTTGGGTGGAATTCCAACTTTGGGGGCTATTGTTGCAAATCTGATAGTCTGAGTGTCTCTTTAGAATATTTTCACTTCTTGCAGGCTAGTTATAGTAGCACCTCCTCAGGCCCAGATGTCCAGTCTGGCCCTTGGCCAGATGCAACAGAGAGAGAGAGAGAGAGAGAGAGAGAGAGAGAGAGAGAGAGAGAGAGAGACAGAGACAGACAGAGACAGACAGAGAGACAGAGACAGACAGAGAGACAGTGACAGAGTCAGAGAGACACAGATACACACACACACACACACACACACACACACACACACAGAGAGAGATAGACAGACAGACAGACAGACAGAGAGAGGCTAGTGAGCACTTCTTGGATCCAATCTATCCAAACACAGACTACTTTCATTTTGAGTTCTAACTGGTTTTGATCTGATTTTTGTAACAGACTGGTTATTTCTACATAACCTAGAAGCTTCTGCTTCCCATGGTTACATCATTTCCCTCATAAGGATTTAGACTCTTCAATGGGTATAGTAAATACTCAACTTACCCCAAAGGCAGTCAGGACAGGAACTCACACAGGGCAGGGTCCTGGAGGCAGGAGCTGATGCAGAGGCCATGCAGGGGTGCTGAGAATGTGGACTTTGGATTAGAAAAGCAGTGGAATGCTACACGTGAGGTTTAATGGACCATACCAGTAGAAGCACGGGAGACAGTGGTGCTGAGGGTGATTTGAACTGTAAGGAGCCTGGCTCAAGAGGTTTCAGAGGAGAAGAATATTAGTCTGTAGCACAGAGAACGTTCTGCGATATTTTGGAAAAGAATGTGACTGGTTGTTGCCCTTGTCTAAAAATCTTACCTAAGGCTAAATTGAAGGGACTTTGGATCAATTCCTTTGGTAGAAAAAAATCACAAAACAGCCTACTATTGACTCTGTTGTGTAGTTATTAGTGACCACTCTTATGAAGATCTGTAATTTATTAAGGCAAGCTGAACAAGTGAAAATGTAAAATGGACAGATTGGGGAGAAAAGGGGCAGCAGGAAATGACATAGAGCTAAGCTGTGTTCAAGGAGATAAGCGAACAGAATGGAATAAAGCACAAGACCCCGCCAGGCCAAGCTGCCAACTTGTCAAAAGAAATTAAAGAACAGCTTAGGTCCAGGTATGGTGGTACATCTCTTTAATCACAGCACCCAGAAGGCAGAGGCTGACAGATCTCTAAATTCAAGGCCAGCCTGGTCTACAGAGCAAGTTTCAGGAGAGCAAAGTTTCGACAGTGGAGAAAACGATTGAAAACAGAAAGTTGGTGAGGATGTGATTGAACACGGGGACCACATTCCAGCCCCAGCAAGCATTGCATACACTAGCAAGATTTTGCTGAAAGGTCCCAGATATAGCTGTCTCTTGTGAGACTAGGCCGGGGCCTAGCAAACACAGAAGTGGATGCTCACAGTCAGCTATTGGAATGATCACAGGGTTCCCAATGGAGGAGCTAGAGAAAGTACCCAAGGAGCTAAAGGGATCTGCAATCCTATAGGTGGAACAACATTATGAACTAACCAGTACCCCGGAGCTCTTGACTCTAGCTGCATATGTATCAAAAGATGGCTTAGTCGGCCATCACTGCAAAGAGAGGCCCATTGGACACACAAACTTTATATGCCCCAGTACAGGGGAACACCAGGGCCAAAAAATGGGAATGGGTGGGTAGGGGATTGGGGGGGAGGGTATGGGGGACTTTTGGGAGAGCATTGAAAATGCAATTGAGGAAAATACGTAATATATATATATATATATATATATATAAAGAATAATAATAATATATATATATATATAAAGAATATGGCAGCTTCAGCCACATGGTTCTGACTCTAGAGTCAAGAACACAAGAGAGGGGTTATGGGGTCTCCCTCTGAGACTAAGGAAACCTGCTGAAGCCAGCCCCATTCAGAGGGGTGCCTATATGAAGATGCAGAGAGGCCATTGTGTGAAGCTGTGAAGGTGAAGCCTTGGTTGCCTTGGAGACCCCCAAATATTGGAGATGCCAGAACCATAGGACACCTGTCGAGGAGAGCTGCTAACAGGGAGTGGAACCAGCCCAAGTGAGAGAAGTGGGTTGCAGTCAGCAAAGCTGAAAGGAGTTGGAGATGTGAAAAGTGCTTTGACATCCGACATGGAGATGCAGAGTTTGGAGTTTGCCCAGATCGTCTTCAGTCTTGCTTTGGTTCAGTGTTTCCTCACCAATTATAATGGCATAGGACACACACACACACACACACACACACACACACACACACCCATATCTATGCAATTATATGTTGAAAGTATGTGATCTGCTGTTTGATTTTGATTTTATAGAGAACTAGAGTTCAGAGATTGCATGAGTCACTGAGGAGACACTGAACTTTAGAATTTTAAACAAGTTTGAGATTGTTACATACCGTGGGGACTTTTGAAGTTGGACTAAATGCATTTTGCATTATGTTACGGCTATAAACCTATGCAGGCCACAGAGTGGAATGTGGCAGTTTGAATAGGAATGGCCCCCATAGACTCATGCCCTTGAATGCTTGGCCCATAGGGAGTGGCACTATTGGGAGGTGTGGCCTTGTTGGAGGCAGTGTGCCACTTGGAGTGGGCTTTGGGGGTTTATAGTCCCCACTTCCAGTTTGCTTTCTTGACACTTCTTTGTGGAGTTGAGATGTGATTCCCTAGGTTGCTGCTCATGCTGTTTGCTGCACGTCTGCTTGCCATGATGGGTGCTCATCCCTCTGGACCTGTAAGTGAGATCAGAGTCTTTTTTTTTTTTTTTTTTTTGAGATAGGGTCTCTCTGTGTAGCCTTGGCTGTCCTAGAACTCACTCTGTAGACCAGGCTGGCCTCGAACTCAGAAATCCATCTGCCTCTACCTCCCAAGTGTTGGGATTAAAGGCGTGCACCACCACACCTGGCAAGATCAGAGTCTTTTATTCTGTAAGATGCATTTGGTCGTGGTGTTTTTATCACATCAGAAAAGGAACTAAAACATTGCCTCTCTAATACTTAGAGTTCCTGCACTGTTATTTTTAACTGAAATTAACATATCTATTGTGAAAACCAAAACCTGCACACCATCTTTGGGATAATTCCTTTGTTTTCCTTGTCCAGACCAAGTTTAATTCTTTCTGCTCTGTAGCCCTTGGTGTGTTTTTCTTACGTGGTGATTATTATACAATGTTCTAGCTGATGTGTTTCTGGGTACAATGTTTCTTCTGAGACAGGGACCACGTCCTGATTTGTTTCCTGTGTCTCACACCAAGCTCAGTGACAGGCTGATCAGTGAGCACATTGGTTCATTGATCTCCCAACATTTAACTATGAGACACGGAGAAAGCATGTGGTAATGACCGCAGGTGTGGGGCTGATAGTCCTTTAGATTTTGGAATAGGTTGAGGCCATTGGTAGGAGCATAAGTATTTGAGTGGAACCGGTTTGTTGGTTACTCTCAAAGGGCATTGTTTTCTGGAGATACATTGTTCGTTTTGGTCTGACTTTTGGAAATGAGGGCTGACATTAGTCAGTTGTTTTGCAAAAGCTGTATTGTTAAGAGAGGCTGCCACCCACTAATCTCTGAAGTGGAAGTTTCTGGCTGTGTCATGTGATGGAGACTCCTGTGGTGTTTTGCTGAGCAGACCTGTGGGAGGACATGTGTTGTTTGGAGAGTGTATAAATAGGACTCAAGGGACGGCGATGGGACCTTGCATAGCTAGCCTTGCCATGCTTTGTTGGTCTCGAGTCTTCACTGATCTTTACTTCTTTGGGAGAGGCATGGCAGAGTACTTCTGGTTCTGGTCGCTCCCACAGACTTGTCCTGATTCGGTGGAGGCCTGGCTGTTTCTGCTTGATCGTGCCACCACTGCTGATTTGTGTTTGTGACGCTACTGAACTGGACTGCTGCTATCCTGACAATGGAGATCGGAATGACTCTAAAATCTACTTCTAAACAGGTCCACATCCCCTTGTTCCTTTTACCATCTTTTCTCCCCTACCTTTGGATGGTGGGCTAGAAGTGGGATTGAAGCAGTTGAGGACCCTTATTAAAAGTAGGTTTTAAAAAAAATCTAAGCCTACAAATCTCCATTTCAAAATCTAATCCTGCATGCACTTGTTATTTGGCTGTAGGACACATCCTTAAGTAGATAAGAACAGTTTGTTTTCCATTCTTGGAAAAATGTTTGGTCTAATATGAGAT
Source organism: Mus musculus (assembly GCF_000001635.26). Lineage (NCBI taxonomy): Eukaryota > Metazoa > Chordata > Mammalia > Rodentia > Muridae > Mus > Mus musculus. Next base: position 53,915,250 of record NC_000079.6, on the reverse strand, counting down.
ATTAATAAGTTCAATTCATGAACATAGTTTCCATGGGGTCTCTCAAAATCACAAGGAAAGCATAAGTGAACTCTTTTGTGACAAAATGTAAACACTAGCAGTGCCATTTATGTCTTCAAAGCTTCTGGGATGTTTGATTCGTGTTTCCCAACTTTAACAACTTCTCAGAATTAACCTCCTTGCAGTGTTCACAAACCTGAAAATTTATTTGTTGTGATTGGCAGACTACCAATAGAGACAGGATGCCTGAATTATTTATTTCTAGAAAAATACCATAGGACATTGCTTCTTAAAATAAGTGAATAATATTTATGAGAGACTTCTAGAATTTTGTACACAAGAACTTTTGGCAAAAAAAAAAAATATGTAGTCGTTTAAATCTGTCTCTTCTCTGTTGGCCTCACAGGTCAGGGAACCTACGAATCTCTCCGGTCGTGTTGAGGAAGATGGAGGAGGGGAGGGGAGGGGCGTATTTTGACTTAGGACCCCAGGGTACAGTGGGCTCCACTGAGATTACTTTGCTCTCCAGTGGTTCAGAAGGAAAGGACAGAAGGCCTTGGGTGCGTGCTCACGGTCTGTGGCTAAGACTGTCTTGTGAGTTCGGCTGCTTAGCTCCAGAAGCAACTGCGCGTGCTCAGGACTGCTATTTGTCCAAGCCACTGCTGTGGTCGGCTGCTTGACGACTCTACTTAGGTCACTCAGCCTCTTTGGAGTGTTGAATTCATTCCCTCCCACCCACTTTTCCCTCCTGGTTCTTGATGTCACATTCTCCCAGAATTCCTCAACTTCACAGATTACCCCCCCCTCCTTTTTTTTTTTTTTTTCTGGCAGAGTTATGTGACTCTGTTGGGGGCAGGACACTTTTTTTTTTCCAATTCCCTTTGTGACTTCAGCCAGTACCATGTAAATGATTTTTAATTTTACAGGTCTCCACTTATCCTTAGCTCGCTACTCTGATCTGTCAGTGACCTCTAGAATTGCCGCTTGGGTGTCTCATGGGCGATTGTTTCAATTGCAACATTGTCCAAACGAATCTCTAATCCCTAACCCCACCTTCCTTTATTCTGTCTATCGTCTAGACCCATGCTTCCTCCAGTCTTCCCCACTGGTCACTTAGGTCAAAGCCTAGACTCTCTGTAGATTCCTCATGTCCCAGTCTCGTACATCCACGCACTGACGTCTGTTTCTCTAACACATGTCCCAACTGCCTTCTCTTTTTGTCCAGTTCTGCCATCAACCAAGTGATCTTATTTCCTTCCCAGAGTATTGCAATCAGGTTTCCACCATGTTTCCTGCTTTTGCTTTTTCCACCACAACTCATGGGGTCTTCCAAACCCATGAGACTCCCAACAAAACATCTGTACCCCAGTAAAACCCAAATCTCTGACCGGTACTTACTATTGTCTAGCCCCTCCCCCGTCTCCAGCCTTGCTCCCACACAGACATTCTTTTAGCTTCGCAAACATGCCATTTGGCTCAAACAATGGGTTTGGCTGCAGGTTTTGTCCCCAAGTCTTTTTTCTTAAGTAGTCACAATGTTTTATTTTCATCTAGGCTTCGACTCCAATGCTGCCGTTTCTCGGAGGTCAGGAATCTTTCTTACCCGTCACATCTTCAGTGGCAGCGTGTCTGCCAAATTGCTCTGTTTTGTTTCATCACAGCATTCACCTCTACCTGACATTTCCTCGGCTCCTTTGTCATTGGCTGTCTCCCTCTGCTTACACGCCCACTGTGGAAAGCAGTGACTTGCTTGCCTTGGCTACTACCACAGCCCACAGAGTCGGACTCCTGAAAATCAGTGAGTAATGTGCAGGAGTAATTGTTGAATTGTAGAGTGGTGTATAATTTGTTATTCCTTCCAACGTTTCTGAGATGAGATCTCAAAATCTTATAATAGAGGGAAAAATTAATTTACAGGGCCAAGTCTCATTGACTAAATAATTAAAGTTTACATAAACTTATAATGTATGAGGCCATTTTAATTTAAAGAAGTGGGAATGTGGCAGCCTCTTGGCTCATGTGAAGCAGAAACCATTCTGCATGAAATGAAAACTCTTTGCGGCCAGTCACTACATTCGTCTCCTAGCTCAAGCCTTACAGTACTCTAAGAAAGGGTAGGATACCCTGCACCCTTCCCTCCTATTATTTCATTCATACAGAGTCTAAGAAAAATAAGGTCATCTCCCCAACACTGTGTGGTCCATATATGTCAGACAAGTGGGTCTTTCATGAAGGACTTAGCTATTAAATGTGAAATCCTAGCTCTGCACGGTGACAATCTCAGCTGGAAGCTCTTCTCTGTGGTAATTATGTTTAAGCCCCATGGCTTTAGATGCTGAGGTTGACTCGTCCTTAGCTTCATCTGAGCCCGTTTCTGGGGAGAACACTGATGTCTTGTCAAGGTGGTAAACAGATTCCCAGGTCACCCACCGTGCTAGCGCTGTGTTTCCTCTGCTGCCTGGATGCTTCTGGGTTGACATACCCTTTCTGGCATGACATGTATGCAGGAAAACAATCGATTCGGAAGCACTCACTTCCTAGACTGCCCGTCACTCAGGCTGCCCAGACCCCGACTCCAGACCTGATGAGAGTTTCAAGGGAAAGAGAAGATCCAACTGCCTCGTGCTTCTCTCCTTCTTAGCACATTGAGAAACTGTAGCCTCAAGCCTGAAATCCTTTTATAAGGAGAACGATAGACCAGTTCTGTCAAAAAGTGATTTCAGTGGTCTCACTGTGGAAGCTCACAGGTTAACTTGCAGGAGTAGAGAATGGAAAGTCAGCCACCAGAAGCTGAGACGGACAAAGGGGAAGGAGGATGCGGGGAGGTCAATAATGGTGACCAAAGTGCACAGAGATGGACGGATTAAACCCTTGCATTCCTTGGCGTTGTGTTTCTATAGTATATAAAAATGTATTATGTATTTCACAAAGCATCAAAATAGAGGAGTTGAAATTTTTCTTTTGAACACAAATAAATGGTAATTATTGAAGAAGATGGAATGTTAATCATCCTGATTGGGCATTATATATTTTATATATGCATAAAATTCTACTCCATAAATATGTACAATTATTTTCAATTAAGAATCAACAACACTATAAGGGCTCACTGAAACTAAATGACCAATCAGAGAACATGTACAGGAGAACTGCTATGCATAGATAACAGATGTGTAGCTTGGTCTTCATGTGCGGCCCTGAATAGCAGGAGCAGGGGTTATCTCTGCCCGCCTTTGGATCCCTTTCCCCTAACTGGGCTGCTTTGTCTAGCCTCAATAGGAGAAGATATACCTACACTCACTGCAACCTGATATGCAGTGGTGGATCAATATACCCGGGAGGCCTCCCCTTCTCTGAGGAGAAAGGGAGACAGGGTGGGGGTTGGGGAGGGGGAGGAGCACATGGGGGAAGGAAGTTAAGAGGGAGGGACTGGAAGAAGAGGAGGGAGGGAAATCTGTGATCTGGCATGTAAAGTAAATAAATTAATAAAAAGAAGACTAAACAGTGTAAGTTCACTGTGGCTGGAGAGAAGCTTAGAGGAGTCTCACGTGGAAAGATTTAATTGGGAGAAGAGAGAGGAGTGGAGACAGAGAGTAGGAGGGTTAGTGTCTAGGTTGTTGTCAGAGCATTGGACGAGGCTGTCTGAAGTCCCTGGCTGCATGATACCACCTTCACGGTTAGACTCCACTGACGGGAGGGAGGCTTCATCCAATAACAACCTCTTAGAGAAATGGCTCCCAGCCCCAAGATGTCTCCGAAAGGACCTGTGGCATCTCACCATCCCGCAGACGAGCCTGCTGCTGTTAACACTCTTCCCCGGCATTGCTAGTGCCTGCCCCTCATGCCAGGCTGCACACTGTGGGCACCCACAGTTGCGCCATGCACAGAATTTCCCAGGGGTGTTTGTTATGAATCCACAGAAACCTGGCAAGGTTTTAAGGGCTTGGGCCTAATGATAAGAATCCCTTCTCTGATGGCAGTATCCTTAGGTAAGCGTTCCCATTGCCAGGACACAGACAATTCAGAACTCCACTGCTCCGCAATGCGAGCAATCTCACACTGTGTTTCCTGTCCTCTGTGAAAGGTGAAGTTGCAGTTTCAAGAGCTTGAGGCGGCAAAGGTTTTGCTTGGACAAGAAAATGTGTGCAGAGGATTTCTCCAGGATCCAGAATTAATCCCAGGGAGCGTGACAATATGGATTTAAGGAGATGTCCCCTAGAGTGGACAGGTGGCCCAACAGTGACACCCGAATGAAGTGGAAACTTACGGTTTCTTTGAAAAGTCAGTTTTTTGTTTTGTTTTGTTTTTTTTTTTTTTAAGAAGGTGTTTTGCTGGAGCAAATATGTGAAGGGCTGTTTTTCTCAAGGGGACACAAATAAAAGAATGTTTTGCTGTGACAGATACAAGAAGGGATATTTCACTGAAGCAGACACAAGGAGAGAGGATGCTTTGCTAAAGCAAGCACATGAAGCGACACATGATGAAGGACTCTTTGCTAACAACACATATGTATTGGTTTGCCTTACATTGAGTAGCTAAGCTCCATTTGTTGTAACTCCATAGAGAGAAACACATAAAAAGCTTGTGGCAGTGTTCTGTTGGCTTCTTGACACTTCCACAGTTGGGCTGTGTGGTGTCAGCTGATACAGACTCACATGGAGTTTTGCTAAGACAGAATCATGTGCTGAGGCAAGACTTCATGGTAGACTGAAGGGATTTGGCCTCCCAGTGAGTGGCTCAGAAAAACTTTCCAAGAAGAGAGAGGGGCTGGCAAAAGGCTGAGGATGTGGGGGAGCGGGGGAGCTGTGTCCAGACAGCAAGAGCCACAATGTGATGGGATGCAAGCGGGCATGAGGGACACTTCATTGATTGAGGTTGCAAAGTCATTTTTCGGCAACACTCAGGAATCTGGACTGTAACTCAGACCAAAGGAAGACTCTTTTGTCTCGTGTTATTCTTCTTAAAGTACAGTAACTCACCCAGGAAGAGAAATCTTGATTTGACCCTTAAAGGCTTGTGCGATCGTGAGCAACCTTCCAGATCAGAGGTGGTGTCTCTGGATCCATGCACCTTTGTGTCACTCAATTGCAGATGGGAGAGACGACTGCAGCTTGATCTGATCATTTCAGAAACAATTAAGCATTCTTCCTGATCTCCATGGAGACCGCTCTAATACCAGCACTGTTCCTTTCATCCCCTATTTGTGGTTGAAAGCATAATTATTCCTCCTTCAGATCCTCTATGGGACCTGTTACTTATTTAGGGAAATGAGACTCCTTGGACCAAGTAGTCATCAGACTTTCCTTTTACTAATTGTTTCAGTTCAAGAACGAGATTGTCAGGTAGGCTGGGAGAGGGGTTGGTGAGGGACAGTGACCTTAGGGTCAAAGGGTGGAGGCAAGCGAAGGTTTATGCCTCTGGCCGTCTTGAGTTCGGATCCTCAAACTCGTATAAACTGGTTGTGTGATCTAGTCAGGTTGTGTAGCTCCCTCAGCTTCAGCATCCTCATGAAGAACCACAAACTCCAAGACAGTGGCTAGCTAATGCTTGCTGCCTTTCTCCATCTCCCCTTTTCCTTTCTTACACACACACACACACACACACACACACACACACACACACACAGACACACACAGACACAGACACACAACACACACACACACACACACACATACACACACACACACACACAGACACACACACACACAAAACACACACACACTTGCATGAAACATAGTGTCCCAACCTTCCGTATCCTGAGCCAAACCACTCTGCAGACTGACTTTGTGGAGTCTGAATAATTCTTTCCTTTCCACAATTTTACTGTTGCTCTATGTTAAGTGAATTTAATTTAAAAAAGAAAAAGAGCATCAGTTTTTGCCATTGGATTTAATACAGAGCTTTGTGATAACAGTAGCAGTTTATTTGGAATTGTGCACTGTATTTTAACACTACACTAATAATTTCATAAATAGCATCTTGCTTAATAACTTTATCCTGAGAATGGGCACTCTGCCCATTTATAACAGAGGCACTAAGCGTTAAGAGGAATTGCCTAACTAACACCATAACCAGGGGCTTGGCTTGCTCTCTCCCTAGTGCTCTCTCTATCTTTACTACTAAAGGATGCGGGACAAAGATGCCAGAGATGGCATACATGACCCTTGATGCAGCCTGTCATCAAAGGTTCTTTCGTGGACATTCAGTACCCAGTTTTCTCATCTGGATACAGTCTGGAATAGAAAGTTAATGTGCTGAGCATAACACGTAACTGTATGTATCAGCAATAGCGGTAAAACGGTTAAAGGGGTAACCAGTTGTTTTCAGATGGGAAGTGAGTCTGTTCCACAGGACTGAGTTCTCCTTTGATATTGTGAGGAGGTCAAAGGTCCTAGTGGGCAGCCATGGCCATTGCCTTGCTTAGTAGATAATTGTGTCCCTATCAAAAACATCTTCTATTTTTCTCTAGCCATTTGCATAATTGTCTTCTATCATTTTGCTGGAGGCTTGCTTATAAATCATCCCAAATATTTTTAGGCTGGTCTACGTACTTTTGTACAACTGCTTGCTGAGGATGCTATTCCAAAGTGGGATACAGAGGGTCTCTGTCATTCACCTCTTCTTTGTCCTTCGAATTTCCTCCTTAGATTGACCTCAGAATAGTTCAGCCAACTGTTTTATGCTCCATCACCACAGTGCTGATGAAGTAAAGCAAGCAGTGTCTGCTGAGGGAAATCATGAATGATTGACAAGCAGTCTAACATTACAAATGACTGGAAGAGTGTAGTTGAGTGTCGGGCAAATGGGAGTTCAAGCTTCCAGGCACCAAGCCACTTGACCCTGGACTAGTCACTTCAATCTTTTAATCCCAGTTTTCTGTCTGTCAAACCTAGATAACTCGATCAGCTTTAACGGAGGCAGACATCCACTTAGCATTCAAAATATGACCATGAATGCTTCTTACAGACCACACACAGTGACCATAAATTACCTCCAGCCTCTGGTTCCATTTTGTTTGTAGCCTTTCAATGATTAAGGAAGGAGTCTGGTATACATTTTATTCTCTCTCCATCCACTTGACATTAATTATTTCCGGAATAAAGATATCACATACTTAAGCTTTCTTCTGGAAACCCTAACTTGTAAAGCTTTTGGAAATTCAATTTCTTCTATGTTTGATTTTCTTTGTACATAATCCTTGTGTGTATCTTGATGACAAAGTATAGATTTTACTGATCAAAAGAGATCACAGTGGTAAGGGCTCTCTTCCTCCATGGGAAGGATGTGGTATCACTGGTATATGTTAGTGTCACTTCACCCCTTCTTTGAAAAGCAGATGGATAAGGCTCTATGGTAGTCTTGCTTACCTCTGGATCCTGTGAATAACACTGATCTGCCAGGTGAGTTGTGCCCACTGAAGTAATGGTGATACATCTGTTAAAGGGGGTAACCAACTGTTTTCTGGTTGGAAGTGAGGCTATTCCACAGGACAGAATTCTCATGTGATATTGTCAGTGTGTCCAAAACCCATTGCTAGGGAGGTCACAGCACCTACTGAGAAGCTATGGCTGCTGCCTTGCTAAATAGATATGGTGTGTCTGTCAAACTGCCAATTCTGAACATCTATGCTCCAAATGCAAGGGCACTCACATTCATAAAAGAAACTTTACTAAAGCTCAAAGCACACATAGCACCCCACACAATAATTGTGGGAGGCTTCAACACCCCACTCTTAGCAATGGACAGATCACGGAAACAGAAACTAAACAGAGACACAGTGAAACTAACTAATAAGTTATGAACCAAATGGATCTAACAGATATATTTATAGAACATTTCATCCTAAAGCAAAGGAATATACCTTCTTCTCAGCCCTCATGGTACCTTCGCCTAAATTGACCATGTAATTGGTCACAAAACAGGCCTCAACAGATACAAGAAGATTGAAATAATCCCATGCACCCTATCAGTTCTCCATGCAGTTAAATTCCAACAAAAACAACGGAAAACACACATGCGCATGGAAGCTGAACAATGCTCTGCTCAGTGATAACTTGGTCAAGGAAGAAATAAAGAAAGAAATTAAAGACTCTTTAGAATTTAATGAAAATGAAGACACATCATACCAAAACTTATGGGACACAATGAAAGCAGTGCTAAGAAGAAAACTCATAGCTCTAAGCGCCTCCAAAAAGAAGCTGGAGAGAGCTTACACTACCAGCTTGACAGCACACCTGAAAGCTCTAGAACAAAAAGAAGCAAATACACACAAGAGGAGTAGACAGCAGGAAATAATCAAACTCAGGGCTGAAATCAACCAGATAGAAACAAAAAGAACTATACGAAGAACACATCATTATGGTCTGGGGTCTTGTTATTTGCAGCATTTAGATCCATCTGTAAGGAAGAAACATTAGCTCTGTACAAAAAGCAACATTGTGCTTGATTTTTAGCCTATCATAATATTGGTATATCAGAATATTACATAAAGAGGAAAAAGATTCCAAGTTATTGTGCTTCTAGAATTCTGAGAAAAATACAGAAGCAAATATTTGTGCACAACATTCTTTGGAGTCCCTTGGAAGTTAAATTTTGCATGTATCCAAAATCTTAAGTTTCCTAAGTGTCTGATTTAATCTTTATATGACCATCTAGCAGCTACTATTTAAGCATTCTGTAGAGATTCTATTTTTTTTTTTTTTACAAAAATCTAAAATAAAAAAGGAGATATTCTCTGAAGTAGTACTGGGAAGTCCTCGCATGGAATAGTCACATTGTTCACATTTAGTCATCGTGAAAAAACTTCAACTGGATTAAAATGCATGACGTAGGGTCTGGCCAGATATCTGTGACGCTAAGAGCACTTATGCACATTCAGCTCTTAACCTCATGTTGACAATTCACAATGGCCTGTGATAGTAATTCTAAGGTATCTTATACCAACTTCTGACCTAAAAGGGCATTTGCATGCATATAGCGCACACACGCGCACACACACACACGCACACACACAAATACACACACAAGTACACATGCAAATTAAAACAATAAATAAATGCACGTGCATGTATTATATAGAAATTTCTTGAAGTTAAATATATTAGGGAGATTATTTGTGCAATAAAAGTTGGAGAGAGTTGAATTGAAAAAAAACCCCACAAAACAACAACAACAACAAAACATAGCTTAAGTTGATTTTATTCTAGAGATGCAAAGTTGGCTCAACATACCCAAATCAATATGTGCAATCCAACAGATGTGTAGATTTGAAATCAGAAATCACATGATTATCTCAATAGATGCAGAAAAGGCATTTAATAATGTTGGACATTTCAGGATGAAAGCCCTGAAGAAACTAGGGATAGAAAAATTCCTTGCAATCTACAGAAGGAACTAATTTCATCTCTATTTTTATTATGTATGGAAATAATGCTGGAAATACATCAGTATGAGACAAGGATTACCTCAAAACAGTAAAGTCTACACATGACAGACCTCCAGCCAACATTGTATGACATAGGAAAACCTTATTATAAGGAAATAAAGAGACTATTTCTTGCATGTCTGGAACAAGTCAAAGGTACCAGCTCTGTCCTCACTCCCTCCGTACAGCACCTGAGATCTCAGCAATTCAAGATACAGCAGTAAGACAAGAGGAGGAACAAGACAAGCATGAATAGGAAAGGAGGGGGTAGATTATCTATGTTGCAGATAACACGATTCAGTTCTTAAAAGACCTCATGGATCCTGCTAAAGCTACTGGAACGTGGGGCGGGGTAGTGGTGGTGGTGACAGTTGCCACTCTTTGAATATTTAAAACATAATTATGGGTGCTTCCTTTCAGGTTCAGAATAGACACCGAGTGGAAACCTCATCTCAGGCCTTGTGAGCCTGTCACCAAGGGCAGAGAGTGAGCTACTCTGGAAAACACCAGAATCAAACACAGTCGTGCACTGCCTGGTGCTTAAACATCAGTGAATCCTGTGTATGGTGGTGGAGAGAAAGATCATGTGAGCCTCTCTGAGGATACACTGTGGTTTTCCACAACGTCAAGATCTTCCAGCCACTCATTTATCAAAACATATCCCCATCATTATGGGATTGCAGTTTGTCATCTCCTACAGGGAAGACATTTGCAAAACATAACTGAGAAGCTAACAGGGGTTCACAGTACTGGCTAGTGCAAAGGACCACGTTCTAAAGTGTTGGTAGATGCAGAGTGTTCCCAGTGATTTAGATTCTTTTGTATATTTTCATGGTTTTTATTTTGTTATTTAACAGTTTCATACATGTATGCAATGTGCTTTGGTCATAGTCATGCCACATTTTTCTCTTTCTCCATGGATTCATAAACAGACACCCACCCACCCAGAACCAGGCCTGGCTTCAGAACGCTGACTTCATCTTATGTTCATCATATCTCCTACTCTGTGGCAATGGAGAAGGCGCCTCTCAGACATGGTGCCTGATGCCAATGGGCTTGGCATGAGTGCTTCCTGCACTGACCCCAGAGATGCCCCTTCTCCTCAGCTTCTTGTACCAGTGAAGGGCCCAGGGCTCCCTGTCACCTTGGATGGGCTGGTGCAAGGAGATCAGCCGAGAACACATGCAGGGCAGGAGATCCGCCCACCGCTTCCTTTCTCATCTCTTGCTGGCGGCTGCTGCTGTTGAGATTGGAGATGCGGCCTCATTTCATGTCTTCCCCGAGATCATGACATACTGCTCAGACCAACAGACCTGCCCTGCAGCAAAGGAGCAGTCCAATCTTGTCTTAACACCACTGTCCTTGTTATGCTGGGTGACAGGTGTCATTTAGTTGTGTGATTTTATCTTTTTAATGACAATTTGCTACGGATTTCTCTTTTTTCTTCTCTCCTATTTTTTTTTTAAACTGGAGTCAATAGTCTCTCTGAGAGATTCATCTTGAATTCATCTCCCAGGAGCTCAGCCAACCGGTCAAATACACATCTATCCGAGACTCCTGGAGAAAGTTCCTATAGGTCGGGTAGACTTGTACTAGAAATCAGAGAGAGATAAAAAGATACTGTATCTGTCATGTGGGGCTCACCATCTGTAGCCAGGGTTCTTAGGACCAAAGCTTTAATTTCAGTGGAATAAAGGGTATAGGAGGAGCACTATGGCAACAGTGTAACTATTGACTCCTGGAGGAGAGACAATGGCAACAACGTTACTATTGACTCTTCTTCCAGCTTAGAGGAGGACAAGCCAGTAGAGCAAATAGAAGAGACTGACCGTGATTTTGATGCTCGTTAAGTTTGGGTTTGGTCTCCGTGGGAAGACACTGGCTTTCAGCACCAGCATCTCTGCTTAGTCACATAGCTTCACGAAGAGGTTCTTTGCTAGCTGAGGCAGACTGGGGTGGGGGTGGGGCACTCAGCTATCCTCTTCCACATTTCTCTTGACTTGTTCCTGTTGCTGTGTTTCTGTGCTTACATCTCCCTGGAAACCACATCAGTCCCACTGCCCCTGCTAATGACATGCTCCCCCCACTCCCACCTCCTTTGTACACGCTCGCAGACTTAAATGTCCTCCACTACTTATTTCCTGACACCGATTCAATGAGGAAAATTACAGATGCCCAGCATTGTTCACAAATCACATCTCTCTGCTGACAGTATGGGGGATGGTTTCCATGAGAGGGCAGGTCGGCAGGGCAGTCCGTGAGTGGGAAAGGGAGTGGTAATGCCTTCAGCGTATTGTTCTAGAAATAGAAAAGGGAAAGGGTTGGTGTCTTATCTTTTTCTTTATGCCCCAGAGAAAACACAATTTTCTTCTGCCTCAAATCTTATGACAAGACAACACATTCTATGGGGAGAAGCCTGGTCTCTTTTGAGTCATGGAGACTCAGGGTGAGATGATCATGCCCACATCATGATCTTTGAAGTGTTCAGGAACTTTGGAACTCTGGGTAACATCAGTCAAAACTCATTCTCCTGTTCTTGTGTACATATCACTTTTGTACTCTGCTGGTAGCACATGCTATCAACCACGGGGACTACAGCCTGTGACTATGTAGAGAATGTAAGTAGAAAAGATGCAGATGGAGCCACTGAACCATGGACAAAATGACATGTTAAAAACAGGTACACATATGTTCTGGTGGCATGTCTTAGCACCATGTGCATGTAGTGCTCACAAAACTTAAAGAGGATTATGAGACAATAAACCCGGAAGCCATCCATTCAGAGTGGCTTTCAGGCCTGTCAATCATCCAGCATCCTGGCTTCCTGGGCTAAAGGACACTGTGGCTCTCAGAGAATCCACATTAGTGGCCAATTTGGTGCCTGTTTCATTTCTTCTGTTGGGTTAAGTTCCATCTGTTACCTGTCAGTCATTTGAACAAAGTGCAAGTGTGCCGTAGTATAAAAGCAGCATGGTGTTGTCTCAAGACATCCAAGGAACCCCAAATTCCAAATCAACTTTGCCTTCAATCCTAAATTAAATGAGTGCCAAGGGACTGAATATCAGGTTCCAGAGTGAGTCTAGATGCTTCTGCCTTCAGGGATGGTAGGACTCAGGGGTGTTGAGCTGCCATGATGAAATTACGCAGATAACCTTGAATGTCTGTGTCCCCTTGGGTTCTACTTGGTCTCACTTTTCCCTAAAGTCACCTGTTACATGACATGGTGGTGATCACATTCCCACACAGCATTACACGCATTACATTTGTTTAAGGTGTGTGGGTTTCGTGTGTGTGTGTGTGTGTGTGTGTGTGTGTGTGTGTGTGTGTGTGTGTGTTTCATGGTGCACAGGTGGAGATCAGAGGAGATTTAAATCTCTCCTTTTACCTCCTATGTTCCAGGGATTGAACTCTGGCTGTCAGGCTAAGTATCTCCCTGGCCTTGTTGCTTGCCTTAGAATGTAACAAAGTGGTTGATTTTATAATTTCTTTATCTTCATTCAGGGAGGGGAAATCAGTATTAAGATTAATCACTGCTAGCCTAAAAACTTTGCTTTCTGGTCCAATATGTTCTGCAGCCCCTTTGATGAGCTGGTCATCCATCTAGCAGCTAGATTCTAGCCAGTGCCACTGCAAACAACTTCTCTGAAGCTGAACATTTAGAACCTAAGCCCATCTCAGCTTGTGATTCTCCCATCCATCCATCCAACCATCCACATCTACTCACCAATTCATCCACATATGCATGTACGCACCCATCCATCCTTCCACTCATCTTCCCATAAGTTCTTTTTTTTTTAGAGAGAGATTTATTTACTCATTATGTATAAGGCAGTCTCCTACATGTATGCCTGAAGACCAGAAAAGGGCACTAGATTTCATTAAAGATGGTTTTGAGCCACCATGTGGTTGCTGGGAATTGAACTCAGGACCTCTGGAAGAGCAGTCAGTGCTCTTAACTTCTGAGCCATCTCTCCAGACCCTGTCCATCAGTTCTTGCATGCATTTATGTTTTTATTCATCCACTCATCCATCCATCCATCCATCTATCCATCCATCCATCCATCCATCCATCCATCCATCCTTCCTTCCTTCCTTCCATCGGTTCTTGAATACATTTGTTTCCATCCAAGCATCCATCTCCCTACTCATCTATGAATCCATGTATCCATCCATACTTCAGTTGTTCAAGCTACACATTTGGGTAAGCACCAATAGTGTGAGTGGTAAATTATGCTTAGGTTTCAGCATTGCTGTCACTAATGTAACTTCTCTCATGTCTCCATATATCCCTCTTGGCCTTAATTGCCTTATTAATAGAATGAAAAATGCAATATTGAGTCAGACATCTGAGACACTGAGTAAGAATAATATATATCACATTTTATTTAAATAGAAAAAGATGTGTGTTATACAATTCAGTGTTTGGGGCTTAAACATGTAATGAAGGACTATTACTATAACTATTAATATTAGTGACATCTATATGTGTCTGTATAGATGGAGGCAAAGGAATAGTAAATATATTACAGTATAGATGGGGGCAACTCCATCAAATGAGTTTGACAAAGGCATGTGACATCTGTTCCTGGAGGGACTCTCTACAGGTTCATAAGAGTCATTTCTTAAAATGTTTATTTCTAAAAATATGTCTCTGTGTGTGTGTGTGTCTGTCTGTCTGTCTGTCTGTCTGTCTTTAATATGAACAATAGCTACTGTTTAGTAGGTATTTTATATGGCTGGCATTGCATGATTCACATCTGTCAATTACTTAATCTTTGCAACATTATTTAAAAGATTTGGAATCCTTTCTGTTCTTGCAAGTCAAAGGGACATTGATAGAAGTCACAGTTCTTGTTGCAGGTCACACTGTTGCCAAGTTGATGTCTATCTTGAGTCTAATTTCAGAGCCTGGCTCTTGCCCCTGAGCTGTGTCCCCATGCCACAGATAGCTGATTGCTATTAATAGATATTTCTGCCTTTGGGGTTCTTTTTAATCAGTGCTGTGGTGGTTTGCCAACCCTGTGTCCCCAAGGTCACTGCAAGTCTCATGTCCATTTCTGATAAGAGCCAGCTGTTGCTAAGTGATGCACTTTCCAAGTTTGGTTTGGCCCTGGAGAGTAGATTTCACATCTGAAAGGATGCTCCAGTAGAATTATGCTTCTCAAAGCTTCCACGGGATCTGCCTTACAGATCAGACCACCATCTGTTAGCTTGGCTAACGACCCTATGCCTGGGGTCCCAGTAGAAGCCAAGGTGTGCAGCGCTGCACCCTGAACTGCAGGACTGTGGCAGCAGGTCCATCCACAATGCCCAGAAATATGTATTACATATGCCATGCAGAAGTATTAACTCCCTGTGTAATACAAGGTGGAGAGGGCTGCATTTCCCCAGCTTCTGTCTAAAGACACATGCCCTCAAGAGCATCCTCTAGTTATCCAGGTTGTAGAATAACTTGCGATCTCTAAGCTGATATTCCCATTCTTCTCACTGTTTGCTGATCACACTCTCCACAGACAGACACATCTGGGGCACAAGTGTCCCATACACAGTCTCATCTCATCTCTTAAATAAGTACAGCATCCATGTTGCAGTTGCTGGTTGATAGCTTATTCAGAATGTTGAACCAGAGTTTGAATCCATACTTGTGACTCCCATGTGTGGTTTGGTGATTCCCCATTGCAGCTTTGCACCTAAAAATGATGGGTAGAGATGGCAGCCGAGGGGAAGGTCATATATATCAGGAATTGGTCCTGTGTATGTACTGCATGCAGTGGCATGTGATCCTTTCCCAGGGTGAAGGGAAACATGCGTTAAATCTACCACAAAAAATCCCCACGGGAGTGGGAGAAATAGTCTTTCCCCAGGGAGGATCAGCCTAATTGGTTTTCCAGTCTCAAGTGGTTAGCCCTGAAATTACATACATATAATCAGTACTAAACAGACTCAGAGGGCTGAATTGTGTGTGTGTGTGTGTGTGTGTGTAGGGCAAATGTCTCCATAAAATAACATTTTGTCAAAGAGCAGCAAGTCAGTAATGCATGAATTAGAATCCTTTTGAAGTCCAGATATACTTTACAATTGAGAGTGAAAAGCCAATGGAGCTAGACTATGGAGAATACACACACACACACACACACACACACGTATGTATATATATATATACTATATAAAATATTATATTTTATATTATATTTATGCAATATAATATATTTATTTAAATATAATATATTTATATAAATATAATAAGACGTATATTTATATAATATATTATATAATATATTATATTTGTATACAATCTATTACATTTAATTTTATATATAATAAAGAAAAAGAGGCCAGAAATTTGAGAGGGAGTGGGTGGAATGGGGACATGGAATTGGATAGAGAAGGGGAGGAGAAATAATGTAAATATATTTTAAATATAAAGTAAATGTAAAAATATCCACATGACTAGAGACTGGGAAAGGTGTGAGTAGGAGGGCAGGGAGAGATGGTCTGCAGGCGAAGGGAGCGCTGGACATAAAGCATAACTTTCAATGCTCTGTAGCTTGATGGGGATCTGTGGTGGAAAACAGCTCTGTATTGAAATAGGTAGTAGAGAGACCTCTAATGCTCCTGGCATGCATGATCTTAGTTCTAGGTGACAGATATGCCAGCCACTCTGCTTTGATTATTAATTATACTGGGCATGCCATGTGTGATTAATGTGCGTCAACTAAAAACTTTGAATCAAAGTTTGTTGCGCCCGCCCGTATTTAGGAAGTAGCTAGTGGTACAGTTGAGGGTGTTTCCTGCTGTAGTGGGCGGGAGTTAGCCAGCTAGGAAGCGGAGAAAGCCAGCAGCCACTTGAGCACGGAGAGGCGCCAAACTGGGGTGAAAAGGCCACATTCAATCCCACTGTGCACCTCGACCTGCTACCAACATTGTTGTTCACAAGGGACGTTCGCTTAGGGAAGCTTCCCCGTTACCTTCAGCTCAGTGGAAAACTCCTGACACTCCTGAGTTCCATTTTCTGTTGCCAAGATGAAGGTTAAAAATTACACACACAGGGCGTACAGCATCCCTTCCGTGGCAGCTGTACCAAGGCACATTTAAAGAGATCACTGAAGAGACACTGGGGGGTGTTTGCAGATGCCTTCATAAAATAACATCTTGTCGGAGAGCAGCGAGTCAGTAACGCCTGAATTAGAATCCTCTCGAAGTCCAGATGTATTTCACAATTGAGAGTGAGAAATTGCTTCCAGGAAAGCCAAGGGAGGGAGGCTGTGGAGTAATTTTTGAGAGGCGAATTCTGTAGGAGTCAAAGTGCCCATTAGAAGAGTGTTTGAAAAGCTGGAAATCATAAATTAGCTTTAGGAAGCCTCGGAAGCCGGCTTGAACTTTGCCGTTTGCGTTACCGCATCTCCACTTCATCAAAGCCTCATAACACAAATGCAGAAATCTGTAAAGAAGACCCTTGAACAGTGAGGCAAGCCACAGTGGTGCTCCTTTGGTTCACAATGAAACTGTGCCAGACAATTGGCTACTGGCATTGTGAACAGCTTCCTCCTGTGTGTTTATTCCCCAGGACGCATCCTCACCAGGGCCTGAGTCTCAGAGACAGCTGTGCTACACAATCGGTGTCCTACATAGGTTTGAATGATGCTTCGGTGGCTATTCCAGGATCAATCTTGTTTACTTTAGCCTCATGGCTAAATTGACTCCCAGCAGGACTCCCTCAGAGGAGCTGTGAAAGCTTTGTCCAGAGCAAATCTTACCCTGCCCCCCAACCCCCAATCAGGGCCATGGGGTCCAGACTGAATAGTTTCAGGCATTGGCAGAAGGGCTGCATGAGACCTTAAGGTCACCGTTGGAACAATTCCTTTCCTCTTGTCAACGGGGAATTAAGGCTAGGTGTGGGATAGAAGTCCCCCATGAACTTTCACTGACCCCAGCTTTAGTTGTCTTTTTAGTGGCATTCTATTTGATTATCTTAGAGGCCCAGAGCAGTGTAATTATGTCCACCTTAGAGTTGAAAATTTGAAGTACAAGGAAAGTCATAATCTGTCCAATATATTTCTCTTCAACATCGCCTTTTTAGGGTCATTGTTGGGAGTTTGGGGATGTTTGAGCACATTGTGAACCCCAAGATTGTGAACTGAAAAAACCTGGTGGTATGGCTCAGCCCAGCACACACCTTTAATCCAAGAGCTTTCTGTTTAATGTAGACAGGTTGTTGTGGTGCGGCTCAGCCTTCCTCAGCACACACCTCTCATCCAAAGAGCTTTCTGTAAGCAGGAGTAAATAAAGTCAATGATAGGTCAAGATGTTGAACAAGTAGCCATCTGACAGGGAGAAAGAAAGGAAGGTCATTGAGTTTAGACAGGTTGATAAGACAATGGGTTTATAAGCCTTTTCCTCTGCGGATGTCGGTAGAGTAGGAAGGTCAGTCAGCTGGGTACTTTCTCTGCCTCTCTGTGCTAGCAGGCTATTACCAAAGCATCTGGCTTCTGAATCTTCATTTGGATATATGTATGTGTGTGTGACAATTTACCAAAGGCACACTCACCTTGGACTTGGACATCAGCTTTTGAGTTCTTTTGTTTTTGATAAATGGGATATTTTTGTGGCCTGGTATTAAAAACACAGTTAAGAGACTGAAAATGTTTTAAGAAAACACGGAGGGTTACTACAGTTCAGACTTGTTTTCTAAATCTCTAAGAATTGGAGTGATTTGGAGCTAAGATGAAATATTTGAGCAAGGTGGTGGTAGCCCATGCTTTTAATCCCAGCAAAGACAGGCAGATCTCTATAAGTGAGTTGTTTTTTAGATTCTAGAGTTACTATGAATGCTTTAATCCCAGCACTAGAGAGGTGCACGTTTTTAATCTCAGTGCTTGGGAGGCACAGGCAGGCAAATAAGAATTACAGTGATCTAAATTTAAAAGCCACTTGCAAAAGGCAACCTGAAATTCAAAGTGACTGTCCTTTGTGATCTAAAAATAAATACACCAAACCTTGAAATTATATATTATAAAGAGAAAGGGGAATATAGGCACATTTATCCACTAACATATTGTTTTTTCAAAAATTCAAAAGAAAAATTTAAAAATTTCAATAGAAAGAAAATAGTTTTTCTGTTGCCCCCCCCCAAAAAAAAATTTTTGCCCTAGGAAAGATATAACCAGCCAAAAAATTAAACCCCCAGAGTTAGGGATGAGGAAGGGATCTGTATTTATTTTTCCAAGACAATAAAAGCACCCAACCAAGGAATCCAGAGACCACTGGACAAATGAAACATCTGAAGAAAAGGGACTGATCATCAAGAGAAAATGTCCCAAGAAACAGAGCAAAGCAGATGGTCAAGTGGCACCGCCCACCTCCAGCTCATCTCTGCGGCCCTCTACAGACAGAGTGGCAAATGCTCTTTTGTGGTCCCAATTCAATTAAAAATTAAAGCTGGCTTTGGTGATGGAGCATGGCTCTCTCCTTCTCTAAACTCACACGTGCTTGGCAAAGGGAAATCCCAAATCTCTGTCTCATATCGGAAGAGCCTCCTGGTAAATAAGGAACTATTCTCGTACCACTAATCTCATAATCTTTTGGTTTTCATTTGACTCTCTGAAGATATTATGTCATATATATATATATATATATGTGTGCGTGTATAAATATGTATATATGTATGTGTATGTGTATATGTATACATATATATGATCATCATGCATATTTAAACTTTCTGTCATGATACTATAATCACACAGAGTACTAATTAATTCCAGATATAAGCTTCACCTAGCTTCCTGTACATGTTTTTGGGTTACAGTCTGAAGCAAGTAACTAGGAACAAAGTTTGTACCTTGGATGTATAATAAATCGAGGTCCTCAAACCTTTCTGAGATCTGCCTAATACAGCATTTAAAATATTTAGGTTTTCTGCCATTCCTAACAGTAGTAACATTTTAGGTTTTCAAGAAGATGAAGGGGCACACAATGATGAGTCCATCTGGGTTGTAGTAATCCTACCACTGGATAAAGTTTTACTTTTTTATTTAGACAAAAAGGGGGATATAGGAATAATAGAAAAAAAGGTAGATTATTAAATCTACACTTATATATCTTTGTATATTGATGCAAAATTAAGGTTACATTAATTATATTTGGTTATGTTGGTATACAAAATTAAGGTTATACTTGGTTACATTGTATTTTGAATACTGATACAAAATTATGGTTACATTTTGATTACAACATATTCCTTTAAGGTATTGTACCTATGTAACTCTTAAAAATGCAATGTGAAGTTCTAGTCCTTTTGAAAGCTACTGTTACAAATTGTTTAGGACAATTAAGAAATGAAAGTTAATAGGCAATCACACTTGCAGTTTTGTTTGATACTAGTTTAGTTAATTGCAGCTATTTTCTAAGTTGATCAGACAAGCTACATTTGCCAATTCACGTTTACTGAGATAGTTCAATGGTCTTCAAAAGCATCATCGATCTGTAGAATATGGCATGTTTTACTGGCTGGTTTTGTGTGTCAACTTAACACAAGCTGAAGTTATCACAGAAAGAGGAGCCTCCCTTGAGGAAATGCCTCCATGAGATCCAGCTGTAAGGCATTTTCTCAATTAGTGATCAAGGGGGAAGGGCCCAGCCCATTGTGGGTGGTGCCATCCCTGGGCTGGTAGTCTTGGGTTCTATAAGAAAGGAAGCTGAGCAAGCCAGGGGAAGCAAGCCAGCAAGCAGCATCCCTCCATGGCCTCTGCATCGGCTCCTGTCTCCAAGTTCCTGTTCTGTGTGAATTCCTGTCCTGACTTCCTTTGGTGATGAATAGCAACATGCAAATGTAAGCCGAATGAATCCATTCCTTCCCAACTTGCTTTCTAGTCATGATGTTTTGTGCAGGAATACAAACCCTGACTACAACACCTGTTTTATTAATTTAAGACTTTTTAAAAACAATGAGACATGTCAGCTCCTGGCAGCACCCCTATTCTAGTTCAAAGAAGATGATGAGCAGTGAAAAATCATTCTATGGAGTTTGCTTCAAATCTGGCAAGCTGCCACTGGCCAAGCAATTGCTCTTGCTTCACCCACTGACAATATGGTGTCCAAGCCGTGGATAAGCAGGATGCAAAGAAAACTGACTACCAGACTCTGTCAGGACAAGGTAAAGATGTCTTTCATAATTCCTGCTTCACAGAAAAATCTGTTAGATAATCTGGGACAGTGCTCCAATACTGCAGAGGAGTCTTGGGTGACTGTCCTGGTGTCCACAGTTATGTCTACAGTTCTGTTAGCTGCTTGCTCTGCACTTCCTGTTTATTCAGGTAATATTTATCCTTATCAGGTCTCTGGTGGGGTTGAAGACTAGATAGTTATAGTTAGGCTTAAGTTGTTTAGGATTTAAGAAAAAATTTAAAGTCTATAGTATGTTTTTAGGTTGATAAATGCATGTTATGCTAGAAATTGAGTGGGGCACAGAACTTTGGACTCACCAAGATCAGACTGACAGTTGAGTACTCTTGCCAAATACAAATGGACTGGCCATTGTGAATGTAATTCTTACCTGAGCTAATATAGTTTACTGATTTTAGAGAAAGAGTCTTTTATTTAGACAAAGGGGGAATGTAGCAGAATATTTGATCACACTGTGAATCCCAAGACTGTGAACTGGCAGAATCTTGTTGCGGTCTGGCTCAACTGTAACACACACATATAATCCAAAGAGCTTTCTGTAAACGGGATTAAATGAAGTCAATGTTAGGTCAAGAGGTTGGGAAAGCAACCAGCTGACAGGAAGAGAGCAGAAAGGAGGACATTCAACTTAGACAGGTTTATAAGGCAGTGTGGAGGAGGAGGAGGTAGAGGAGGAGGAGGAGGTGGTAGAGGAGGAGGTGGAGGAGGAGGAGAAGGAGAAGGAGAAGAAGGAGCTGTTTCCTTCTGGGACATCAGTGGAGTAGGAAGGTCAGCTCGGTGCTATATCTGCCTCTCTGAGCTAGCAGGCTTTCACCACAGCGTCTGGTTCCTGAGTCTTCATTAGTAAAGTTGAATGTTGGGGATATAGTTTTAAAAACGGCAGCTGGGGAGTATTATGCATATACTCCCAAGGATGCCCATGTAGTCAAATATCAATGTGTCATCTGGAGCAAGAAAGCATGTGCCAAGCTCCCCCTTCATGCACGTGTTGCTGTTCCAAGAAATTCTCTGATCCTCAAAACAGTCCTGTGATTCTTTTCTTCGTTTGGGTCATTTTTTTCTCCAAGAATATGAATGTTTTCTCAGTAAATTCAAACCACTGATTTTTAAGTTTTTCAGTTTTATGAATGTATGATTACTTGTCTGCATATACACCATATGCATGCAGTGCCTGCAAAGGCCAGAAGGGTGTTGGGTCTCCTGGAACCGAAATGAGTACAGGTGGTTGTGAGCCACCATGTGCTACTAAGAACTGAACCTGGGTCCTTTGTAAGAGTAGCATGTGTTCTTAGTCACTAGACCATCTCTCCGGCCTCCAGACAATTGATTTTTTTTTAACATAAATGATATCTAGAGCTGGATCTAGAAAAGTTAACACACACACACACACACACACACACACACACACAAATTATCTTGAAATTTCAAAGAAAAAATATCGGAAACTCCTTAATCATTTTTTAACCAAACAACATTATTAGCAAAAGCAAATTTTGAATAGAAAATGGTATCTGGTTCCGCCAGATTTCAAAATTGAAATCAACATGATAGAGCAAATTCCTCCTCCTCCTGTCTGTTCAAATGATGTTAAAAGGAATGTACAGATTACTGAACGCAGCTAATGGAAATGTAAAAAGAATCAGCTTTTTCTACAGAAGAAAAATTCCAGAGTTTTCTGCTTTCAATTTCTTATTTGACACTTTTGAAGATTTATCTATTTATTTTATGTATATGTATTGCGGACAGCCCTGGGGCGAGTTGTATTTGATATTAATTCTGTCCTCTTGTGAGGGGCTGCCAACAAGGAATGAGTCAGGTGATTTCCTGTAAACCGGCTTCCCACCTCAAGGCTAGAGTCAGTGATTGGACGGAGAAAAAGGAAGGGAAGAGGAGCTGAAAGCTGTGAGAGAGAAGAAGGAGGGATGAGAAGGGGGCATAGAGGAGGAGAAGAAGGAAAGTGGAGCAGAAGCACTTAGCCTGAGAAACCACAGTTATAAGGGTCTCATAGATGGGGAAGATAGTAGTGTAGTGGTAGATCTGCCCAATCTAGGCTCACAGCTCATATTCATATTTAATTGAGTTGTGTTTTCATTGTTGGGGCCTATTTGGGTTGGAGATTTACTGCAACATACATGAGTACACTGTTGCTGTCTTCGGACACACCAGAGGGCATCAGATCCTATTACAGATGGCTGTGAGCCACCATGTGGTTGCTGGGAATTGAACTCAGGACCTCTGAAAGAGCAGTCTGGGCTCTTACCCGCTGATCCATCTCTCCAGCCCCTGTTTAACACTTTTGGAACAGGGAGAAGTGACGAATCCTTGCCTCAGATGAGCTTAACTCAGCAGGTGTGGGCTGTTATCAGCCACAAAAACCACCTTGGTCCTTCATTTCACTAAGTTGAAAAATGAATTTCATGGAGACCATGAGGAGAGAAACGAGTTTTATTATAGCAAAGATGGAAGATAAAGAAAGCACATGCAGGACCCACACATCAGGAGATGGTCTCGAGAAAGGGTTGCTGCTGAGGGTCTCTGTCTAGGGGTTAAGAAGGCCCTGCTAGGTTGTGGATGAGACTGTAAGCTGTGAGGTGCAGTTCCCCATCCCTTTGGTGTTCATGTGCCTCTTCATCCCGGTGTCTGCAGTGGGGTTTCAGGCATATCCCCCAGGCCAGTGAGGCACCTGACCATGCATAGCTTCCAGCCAGGTGCTCAGCAGGCTGTTGTGTAAAAGGAGACAGGAAATGGGAGATCAGAACAGGATCAGAGGCCCCTAAATATGTGTGACATTTGTGGCCTCTGGCCAGAGAGAACTACAGCTGGAACCAAGGACATTTCCAGCCTCTGGCCAGACAAAATTGGCTGACTGGTTGTCAAGAATAAGAGGGCGAGTACTTAGTTTCCGGGAGGAGCCCCTCACTCCCCGCCCCACCCCCAAACTGCCTGAGCAGTTTTTCTCTCTTGATCTCATTGTTTTCAGACATTGCACAGTTGAACACCAATGACTATAAAATCAACTGGCACAGTGATAACCTGCCTAAAGCCTGAGTTGCTATCAGTGACTTAGAAACATAACTCTGAGTGAATTCCGTTAACACACAGGACTTTTCCGCTGCACACGCTCCTCAGAGCATCATCTTATTAGAGTTAGCCTATACCTGTATCTATCCTAAAGGCAACACAGGCTGAAGTCCACAACTGACTGACTTTCACGAGTCTTCCAAACAGGCCTTCACATACAATCTTCACATAGGTGGACATTCGTGTGTAAGAACATATGTGTACACTCTACAGTCTGTTGAGAAAGCAAAAAGGGTTGGTTTTTTTTTTTATAGAATCTCATACATGCACATAATGTTTAAAACAAATCCACTTCATTCCCTCCCCTCTTCCCTCACCTCTCTCTCCTCCCAGCTCCATGCGTTCTTTCTATAAACCTATGGAGTCCATGTTGCATGTTTGTGCATGGTGTAGATCCGTGTACCAGAGCATGGGCAGAACATGCTCCTTCTCCCCTAGCAGTCACCACTCTCCAAAATCTCCTCAGTTGGACTGGAACTCCAGGAGGCCCTCCCTCCATCCATGTTGGGGTTGTGGCTGGCTGGATGTTGTGTAGGTCTTGCTCATGCTGTCCCAACTGCTGGGAGTTCATGTGAGCAATGGCTTTGCCGGGTCCAGCAAATACTGCTTCAGGGCAGACACTCATTACCTCTGGCTTTTACAAGACATCTGCTCCCTCTTTATCAGTGATCTACGAGTGTGGAGGGGAAAGCACATGACACCTTCCACAATTTTGAAACAAATGGATGGCCTTCATGCTTGTCCATTTTCAACTTTGTCTAATGATCGTTTCTGCAGAGCTATTTATCTCTTTGTTTCTACTTGTTTGTTGGCTGTTGCTGTTTTTCATTCCTTTCTGGACATTTCATCCTTTCCAACCCAGCTAGGTACAACAGTACTTTGAACTGATAATTAGAGCTATTCTTTCACGTAAAGTAAGATTACAGTATCCCTGATAACACATTAATTTTGCAAGTGAGAAATAGCGAAAGGAAGAAATGGCATTGAAGTGAATCTCCCTGGGACGTAAAACCATATCAATTTATTATCTTCTCGCGCCTTTATAACAAGGCATGTGGTTTTATACCAATCTAGACTTTTTTTCTTTTTCAGAGGAGACTCTTGAAACAAATAGAAATAAATGCAGGTGGTGATGGTATACACCTTAAATTCCAGCACTGGGGAGGTCGAGGCAGGCAGATCTCTGTGAGTTCAAGGCCAGCCTAGTCTACAGAGTGCTTTCCAGGACAACCAGGGCTACACAGTGAGACCTGCCCCCCCCAAAAAAAAATTTTAAAGAAAAGGGAGAAGAAAAGAAATTAAAAAGAAAGGAAAGAAGAAACAAGCAAACAAGCATAGAAAATTATGAAGAAAAAAAGAGCACCTCCTGAGAAGCTGCTGTTGTCAAGGGTTTGGCACAAGGAAGGAAGCTGGGCTTTCGAGGGCACCAGAATTAGTAGGGCACTGGCGTTGGCCACACTGCACGCTGATCTCCTTGGGAAGGTGCAGCTCCTTTTCATGTTAATGTATTATTACTTCCTCTGTAATTTTTTTCCTTTTTTTGTTGTAACAGGGTGGCGTCTCGGGTATGTGTAAGGAGATAAGAGACCAGTGAGTGTGATGTGGACTTCTGCATCCATAGCCACCTTGGTTTTCAAGCTTGTGGTGGGGAGCGGCTGCTGCTTACAGCACTCTCTGTACGCAGCAGCACCAGGGTATGCTCTGCACTCTGGTGGGAAATCACACTCCTGTATTCACACTCGTGAGCCAGTGAGCCACCAGGGCTGAAGGCGAGTAAATTTCCATCTCGATGAAGTTCATTCCCAAAGCAGAGTCCACAAAATGGCCTGAGCAGCAGGCGACACTCTAATGGCCTGTCACACCCTACCGACAGTCTCCCTAATATGGAGAGTTGATTCTTGGGACGTGAGTTGGTTCTAAACAAAACAACATTTCTGATGTTCTGTGTTATACAGCAGAGTCCTCCGAATAAAATATTCTCTGCAGAGGGATGGGCAGGCTTCTGAGACTCAGGAGAGAAACAAGACATCGAGGTCTGGGAGGGTGGAAAATTAGATGATTCTAGAAGACTCCTCCTCGACTTTATGGAAGCAGTTGTCAGCTGCTGGGGGAGGAGACACTCACAGGTAGAGCTACAGGTATTCTTGGACCTATGGAGCTGCCTGCACGTTGTGCAGAGACATGCAGGGTTGCATCTTCCATGAGTTATCAGCTGTGTAAGGGGAGGGCCTTTTTTTCTAAGTCATCCCTTCTTTTGTAACTCCCATGCATACCCCTGTTAGTAACCCCAATAAAAGCTCACTGGCTCCCCAAGTTGGATTCGGGTGCAGTTGCTACTTGGGTCTATCCTAGACTCTCTTTCTGGAGTAAATGAATGCACGTGTGTTGCATCTCTGTCTCCTCAGGAAACGTCTCCCCCACACTGAGTTGTATTCAGCAGCTTCCCCGGGGTTTCTCACAGCTTCAGTCATTAGTGCAGCTTGTAGTTGGCCCTTGAGGATCTTGCCTCTGTTTGTCTGTCAAACGTGATGCATTGTTCCCACTCACTTCCACTTTTCCAACAATGACTTACAGTTGAAAATACATCTGATCCCGACTTTCAACAGCATTCTCCACATCCATCCAATGGCACCTGGAGCAACCCACCGGAAGCTACAGGGCGCAGTGCTTAAACGGCAGAGGTAATGAAGGGCTCTGGCTAATTTCTGCAATGTCCCAAGATCAACCACATCCCATCTTTCTCCACGTTTCATGGTGAGAACTTAGCTTCTCTCCCTTTCACTAGATCCACACAACCAATGAAACTCAAACTTTCTCTAACAGCAGCCTGGAGAGTTTCACCCTTAATTTTCTCCCACTGTAATAAATATACCAGAATTCTTTCCTTGTTAGCTATACATTTCCCTTAAGGAAATTCTAGAAGACAAGAGTTCAGTTCTCCTGGCTCCAGGCCAGCTGTTCCTAACATCTGAACAGATGTCCAAGTCCTGTCCTCATGGCTCACTCCTGCAGCATCCTGAATGAGAAGGACGCTGAAAGAAATGAAGCTGTGGTCCGCACTGATGAGAAACCCAGAGCAGCCGAAGAAGCTGGGGAGCAAGCAGATGATGTTGTCTACATAGGGTGAGCTGAGGTATGAGGTGAGGTGAAGAGCAGGACAGGTCCAGACAGATACACAGGAGGATGGGTGGATGGATGGGTGGGTGGGTAGATGGGTGGGTGGGTGAGTGGGTGGGTGGATGAGTGGATGGGTGGATGAGTGGATGTATGTATGTATGCATGTATGGATGGATGGATGGGTTTATGGATGGGTGGATAAATGGATGGATGAGTGTGTAGATGGGTGGGTGGGTGGATGGATGGATTGGTGGATGGTTGCATGGATTGATGGATGGGTAGATGGATAGATGTTTGGATATGTGGGTGAATGGGTAGGTGGATGGGTGGATGGGTGGGTGGATGGTCTAGAGAGATGAAAAAGAGGATGGATGGATGGATGTGAATTCCAGACCAGTGAATGGATGGATGGCAAACCTACATGAATGAAAGGGAGAGGGGTCAGACAACAATCTGCGTATGGTATATTGATAGAGGGGGAACCTGTTGTTTCTAAAACAAAATCCCAAACTTTAATTAACCAAATGAAGACTCAGGAGCCAGACACTATGATGAACACCTGCTAGCTCAGAGAGGCAGAGAAAGCATCCAGCTGATCTTCCCATTCCAATGAAGCCCTGGGATCCCCAGACAGGTCTTTAGGGATAGGTTTACCCATTTGTAATGATTTTATAATTTCACTCACATGTATGTGGTATTTTGAGCATATGTGCCTCCAGACCCCTCTGCCTTCCCTTTCCATGCCCTCCCCTCCTTCTGTTTAGTCCCTTTGTCCCCATGGGCAGTCAGTCTCACTCTTTTATGTCATGTATACATATGTGATCGCACACCTCTGTATAAGATCTGGGAATCACAAAGGAGAGAAACCATATCGGTTTGCCTGAGACTAGCTTAATATGACAAAGTGGTTCATGCTCAGCCAGGCAGAGTCACATCTAGTTATACACATCTGATGACACGATGAGCACCAAAGAAAAATTCACACAGGTGACTCTCAAAGAAAACACCTAAGACTTGGACCAGTTGAGCAGAATGAAGGGTTTATCTTTTAAGTGTCTCTACTGAGGATCAGGTGGTCTTCATGGCAAAATGCTGGGCTGGGCAGAGCTCAACAGGAAGTTACAGATCAACATCTAGACCAGTTGGAGATGTCTACAAATGGTTCTGTGCCCCAAAGTAGCTACGGGCTATATACTGCTGATCTCGACCATTGGAACTGGCATTCCTTGCTGTGACTCACTCTGGGATGATTTCCTTGTAGGGCTGAGGCCTTGCACATCTGCAGGGTCAGCACCCACATTCCAGGCAGTGGGAACAGTACTTACTGATCTTGCTGGGCTGCAGTTTTCCATGTGGCAGCCCATATGGCATCTCATCGGGGAGGAGAAATGGAGGCAAAAGCAACATGTGCAAAGGAGAGGGAGAGGCACATCTGCAGAAGATGTGGGAGCCCAGCCACTCCACAGCTACCTACTCTCACAGTCACTAAACCAGTCATGTAGATCTCACTCGCTCCAGAGAGACCAATCCAGTCTCCAGAAAAAAAATCAACTCAGATGCTTGATAAAGGGTAGAGAGAGACTCCCTACGGCCTAAGTATCTCCCACCAGGCCCCTCCTCATAATGATCCAACCCTATCTCAAAACTGAGACCAAATTTCTAGTCTGTAAACCATGAAGGGCAAACCCCTATCCACACTGCAGGGTGCAGAAACCCTGGCATGTTCCATCACAGCTATATCTCCCTTCCTCGGCACATGCCAAACCTCCGTGTAGAACGCATGCGTGCATGCGTTCAGCCAGGAAATCGTGTGCTGCTTTTGTGACTCCCAGCCCCGATCCACCTCTCTCTGGATGCCCTGCAGTATCTCTGAAAGTGCTGAAACTCGCTTCACGGCTTCTATCAAATCCTCAAATTCTCTATCTCTAGTGCCGGCAGCTGCCTATGTCTGCTGGTTTCCTTCTGGGTTGGTGAGGATTTCAAACAGACAGTAATTCCCAGGTCTCTACATCCCCCTAGGCTTGCTTCCCTGTGGTGCGTGCAAACCACATGCAGGTATCTGGGAGTAAGAGTGGAGAAGAAGGCATTGGGGACAGTGAGTTGAAGCTTAAAGGTCTTTTGAGTTATCTGAGAGTGGAAGAGAGGGAGACAGGCACTCTGAGGTGTCTAGGTGGAGGCTCATTCTGAAGTAACAAGGAAGGGCCTTGGTGGATAATGCACTTCCTCATTTCTAGGCTTCTACCACTTTTGTCCCAATGCTCCCCTCTGACTCCCCAGAGTCCACATTATCATCTTCCTTGACGCTCTTGCATCCCTCTGCCTCCCTGACCCCCGCCACCATCAAAGTGGCTCACCTCGCAAGCAGAGCGCAGGCACCAGAGTTTATAGAGAAACAGTGTTATGCAGTCATTGCCAAACCTCCCCACAGAGGATGACAGACCTCCCACTCGCGGAGTTTTCACAAACCTTTAAAGGTTACAGTCTTCTATCCTGCAATCATCCCACAGACGCTGTCAGGAACATCACCCCAGAATGAAAGCAGGCAGCGAGCAAAGTTCACACAGAAGAAAGCTGCCAATCACCAGGGCACTGCGGTGAGAGCTGAGGTATGAGCTGTCCTGAGACTGGAAATTCACAGACTGGTGGTGCTCACACTCAGGGGCGAGTGTCTCTCTTTTGGTCTTCTCTGTGTGGCCGGCAGGGCCAGTCAGACCTTGGGCTTTGGTAAGAAGTAAATGTGCTCTAATGTTTAGCTCTGCAGCTGAGCGACTCTCTGAGCGTCTCTGCACTTGCCCAGGTATCTTTAGGTCACCGGCCTTGTAAATGTGCTAGGGAGATATGTGTGGATACAGTCCTTATGGTGAGGATGGCTGGTGTGAGGCGGATGGTCACATTGCATCCACAGTCAGGAAGCAGAGGCGGAAGCTGGTACTTCCTTCTCTTTCTTCCTGTTGTTCATACCAGGATGTGAGTCCCTGGGGCGGCGCTGCCCACACTCAGATGTGTCTACCCACTTCACTTAAACTTGCCTGGGAACATCTGCACACACATACCCAGCCAGATGTGTGTTTCCATGGCGAATCCAAATCCAGTCAAGGTGATACTGGCGAGGTACACACTTCCTCTGCATATGACTTCATCTCCTCTGCAAAAATTCTACAAATAACTCACAGTTATAAATTAGGGGTCTTCCAAGGGCTAGATCATAAAATGGGCTTTCGACAGAGCCTGGGAAAGGGCAAATTCTTGCTAATGGTTAAAATTATTATCAGTGTTTATGTGATAAATATCCATCCATCAAATGCATACATCAAATTTCCTGAAACTGCAGAGGAGCCTGAAATTAAGCTGAAGAATTTGTCATAAGCCCAACAATGTAGCCTCATCTTGAAGCACTGTTTTTTTTTCAATTACCCTTGTTAGCCTACTCCTGCAAAGCCTGGGTGTGTTCCAGTGACGCTACTGACCCAGCATTAGTGGACCACAGATAATCAAGCAGAAAAACGGGTATTTTCAGACAAAGTGATCAAAATTCACATCTCAGGCTGTGTGGTGTATAAGCCAGTGACCTCAATGCTCTAAACTTTAGTTTCCTCAGCTACAAGATATGAACTCAAACACCTGCTCCTTGGGCTTGTTTGGAAGTTTCCAAAGAACAATATAAGGTCCAATAAACATGTGCACACACACACACACACACACACATTTATCTTATGTGCAAGAGTGGATATCTGTTTGGCCACCTGTGTGTCACAAGCATGTGTATTTCACTGTGTGTGTGTGTGTGTCTCTGTGTGTGTCTGTGTGTGTACAGTTTGTGGGAGTCAGTTCTCTCCTTCTACCATGGTATAACCCACATCTTTGAATCATCTTTCTGAAGGAATACTTGATTACTGTGTATAGACCCTGCTCCAGTCCCAGCACTGCAAATAAAATCCTGTCAATAACCCCAGAACACAGTCTCTCATTTTACTGACCAGATACAGTGCTGCAGTTCTCCAGGTAGACTCCAGGCAAACCCCATCAGTGCATCCTTCCTAGTCACCCCTGGCACACACAGCTCAGTTGAAAATGTCTATGATACACAACACTATCTGTGTTTGAAACCCAGAGTGAGATTTAAAGCTTCAAGAAATACCTTTTACTATTAACCTGGCATCTCCCACTACTTTCTGATCAGAACAACTGTATTTCAAAGAAGCTGCAAGAGAAGCCATCATAACAGCAGAAAGCAAAAAAAAAAAAAAAAAAAAGCATGGTGGTCTCTTGCCTTGGTGGTCACATGGGCTAGGGGACTCCATCCATGACATGAGGGAAAGTACACAAGGAGATAAAGGAGGTCCTGAGGGTAGAAGGAACCATGAAGAAAGGAGACATGGAGGGAAGGAGGGAGGGGAGGAGGGAAGAAAATAATGATAGAGGGAGGGAGGAGTGGGGAAGGGAAGAGTGGGGAGGGGAGGAGCAGCAGGGAGGGGAGAAGCAACAGGGAGGGGAGGAGTGGGAAATGGCCATCCTTTGTGGTCTTGGTTACAAACTATCCATTATTCTTGTCTCACCATCCAGATCTTCCTCCTGGTGGTCCTTGCTATCTCTTTACACAGTTCCTGGCTACAGCCTGAGAAATGGAGTCACTGTCTGTTTACAAACTGATCTATGGTGGTTGCTGTCATTATACAGAAGAAATGGAGATTCGGAATCAGGAATCCGACACAGGCTCAAGGATAGAAAATGCCCAAGCAAGATCTGTGCTAGTCTGTCTGTCTATCTGTCTGTCTGTCTGTCTGTCTGTCTGTCTGTCTCTCACCTGTTTCCCAAAGGGCCCAGAAGCTGCCCAGGCCCAGGTAAGAATGTGAAGCTCAAAAACATCCTGAGTTTTGTATCATTGCTTTTATGGCTGTCTGTAGAGCAAACTAGCAAAGAGAAGAACCAATCTCCTTTGGTTTCTAAAATCTCTTGAGTATTTCAAGGAAGGCATAGAGCTGCAGACTCGTGCCAAAGCCACCCTGAAGTGGGCGTTTTCCTGGTTCAACTCCCGGTTTTGCTCATTTTTCTGCCTTGGCTCTTTCTCCAGCAGTGGATGGGAAGAGAGAAGATCCTGGCTTGTTCATGGTACCGAGGAGCCACTGCCTCCCTGCCCTGGTCATGTGTCTAGGGTGAGCAGTGAAGGAGACTTCGTCCATTAGCTGAGGTCTCTGTCGGTGTCTTAATTTCCTGTCCATTGTGAGACAGTCATATGAAAATCCTTCCTAATCTAATTATAGTGGAATTATTACACTAACCAGTGTCTTCTGAATCTGTTCTCTTACATTTTGTCTGTTTTTATTATGTTCATTTTGTGTGTGTGTGTGTGTGTGTGTGTGTGTGTGTGTGTGTGTGTGTGTGCATGCATAAGGGCATGAGGGTGCACACACATGCTACTGCATGCTTGTGGAGGTCAGAGGACATCTTCAGGTGCTGCTGCTCCTGGCAGGCCTCCTCTCGGTTGTAGGCTAGCTCTCTCTCATTGTTCCTGTCGTATGCATACTCTGGGCTTGTGGGTCCATGACTAGGGGATTCATCTGTTTGCATCTGCCCTCCTGCTGTAGGAGTGCTGGGGTTACTTACAGACGTGCACCACTGTGTTTAACTTTTCACGTGGGTTCCTGCTATCCAAACCCAAGTCACTGGGTTTGCATGAAGAATGCTTTTACAGGCTGGTCCATCCTCCCCCTGTCTATTCTTTAATATATAAAGAAAGATGCAATGACGTGGATGTTAATGCACTAATGGGTCTCAGATTGGTCACTGGGTATCATTTGGTGGCTGTGCTGTGGTTTCCTGGCAGTTTTCATTTTTAAATGACTTATGCAAAGCTCGTGGCAATTTTTCTATGATTGCCTCCTTGTCTGCTTAGGATCTGAAGACCGTTTTTCTTCCAAAAGCTAAAAGAGGCACAGATTTGGTTCAAACCCAAGGAATTAACTTCCCTTTCCTAAGCTATCCTAATAGTACTGGATTTACCCCAGCTTCTTCAGTGTGAGTGGGAGGGCTGCCTAGAAAGCCCAGTTTCCTCTCTGGAGCCTGAGCAAATCTCCCCGAGTCAGCAGTGTGGTGTAAAACATTGGCTCTAGCTTTGGGGGACCATGTGGGGCTGAGCTGTCTGTTCCAGTGCAT
Organism: Mus musculus; assembly: GCF_000001635.26. Taxonomy (NCBI): domain Eukaryota; kingdom Metazoa; phylum Chordata; class Mammalia; order Rodentia; family Muridae; genus Mus; species Mus musculus. The sequence continues at coordinate 53,882,294 of NC_000079.6, read as the reverse complement.
GGTGGGAGCTGACAATGGCCATTAGGGTTCTGGTCACTTTGTCTCTGGTGAAAAATTGGGATTGCAGAGTTTAGAACTCAATATTTTGATTTCTGAAGAACTTTGGTGATTCTTCGAGCCCCGTGCTCCACTGCATGGGCGAGGAGATTAAAGTAGACATGGTGTCTTCATCCATATGAAGATGTGGCTAGATCCATATTGTGTGGCTAGAGCAAATCCCCTGCACCTGGGTGCTTTATGAGGCGAAGAGGTCTATGTGGCAAATGGCTTTGGGGCTGGAAGTCTGAGATGGTGCGGTCCTGTCTAGTTGGCCTCTGTAAAGACATCACAGTGTAGTACCATAGCATCACCACAGAAGGGTGTGAGAGCCTCACATGGAGATGGAGCAAGCAGGGGATGACCTGAGGAAGCCCGTTTCACTACGTAACAGCCCATGCTAACCAAGCCAGATCCATGAGAACTCACACTTGCTACAAAACCTTTAATTGTTCTTAACAGCCAGAACCTCTTAGGAAAACTAAGCACCCCCCATACTGTTCTACTGGGGTCAAGCTACCAACATACAACCCTTTGGGGATAATTCATAGCACAGGTTGAGGTTGACTGTGTTAGCAACAGACCCAGACTTTAAGCCCCTTTTCGACACCCTTCCTTCCTTCCTATACAGCTGGGTGCTAACCCAGGGTGTCAAAATAACTAGCAAGAGGTATGGAGGGGCAGCGTTGAGGTTAAAGACGAACCAGGGGAAAGATAATGACACCACACACACACACACACACACACACACTGTATGTATACTAATTAAAATATATAATATATAAAATATATAACACAATGTATATAATATATGTGGATGAAATTGTAACTATAAAATTCATTACTTTCTATGTTAATCAAAAATTTTAATAAGAAAAGTGCTCTGGTAATTTAGGGACAGATGGAATCAGTGTAAGAAAGGATAGATAAAGAGAGGTAGGGAGAAGGAGAAGAAGGAGAGGGGAGTGAGGCCAGGCAGAAATAAAGATGGCCTCAAGAAAGAACAGAGAGTCCTGGTAGGTACCTGAACTGCTACCTAGCCTGGGTTCCCACTATGCCCAGGGAACACCAGGCTAATATTGTTCCTTAAATGGCAGTGATGCTTCCAGCTCCCAAACCTTTGCCTGTGCCAACTCCTCCTCTCTGAAACCCCTCCCCAGCTCAAGCATCTGCTCCTCTAGGGAAGCATTCTGACCACACTCCTCTCCCAGCTCTGAACAATGCCCTCTGTCACAACCTCCCCAAGCTCCCACTTCTCCTGTCGGCAAGTTCATGGTAAGTTCACGTCTGTTCTCCATTGACCTTGAAGCATGTTAAAACAAGTACAGGTGTCTTCTGTCTCCCTGGTGCCTGGCATGGGGCTGCTCACAGGACAGACCTAGTGAGGGGGGTCATATGTGCATGCAGAGTCACCCAGAGAAGCGAGCATCGTCTAAGCAAAAACCTCTTGTTCTGAACACCAAATAGTCAAAATTAAGATTAAATTAATGCCACGGATAATTACAGCTGAGGCTCCAGACGGCAGGCGGGTGCATCTCTCCCCTTCTAATTATCCATGTCAAACTTACGAAATAATTATTCCGTTCTAACCCACTGTGAAGAAGCAGGCCCCTCAGCAGCAAAGGCATCAAACAGGCACAAATAAAGCAGTGTTTCTTCTGTGGATGAATAATCATGTTTAATCAGCAATTGCCCGTTTTCTAAGGAGGTATCAGATTGTCTAGTTAAATCAAACCTCCTGGGCTCTCACAGAGGCCCAGCTAGACAAGCCCAGCTAGAAACAAGTGTCACCAGTGGTGTTCCCTGGCATCTTTGGAGTTGAACAGTCACCAGCACAGCACTGAAATCTTCTCCACACACTATTTCTAAGACCAACACTGTAGGGACCAAGACTGGGCATATTAACTAATTAGTAGATAGGCCTTTGTCTTAGTTAGGGTTTTCCTGCTGTGAACAGACACCATGACCAAGGTGACTCTTATAAGGACAACATTTAATTGAGGCTGGCTTATAGGTTCAGAGGTTTAGTCCATCATCATCAAGGTTGGAGCATGGCAGCATCCAGGCAGGCATGGTGCAGGAGGAGCTGAGAGTTCTACATCTTCATCCAAAGGCTGCTAGCAGAATACTGACTTCCAGGAAGTTAGGATGAGGGTCTTATAGCCCACATCCATAGTGACATACCTACTACAATAGGGTCATAACTTCTAATCATGCCACTCCCTGGGCCAAACATATACAAACAATGACAGTCTTAATGTGTTTAATTAATCACTATGAGAATAAGATGTGCTTTTCATAGAGTTTCTAATTTGCATTATAGTTGTCCCTTTGAGGAAACTGAGGTACAGAAAGGGAATTTGCCTCTTCATGGTTGCACCAAAACTATGGTATGCTTCAGAAAGGCTCTTGGTGTGCAAAAGGGGTTAGTATATATGGAAGACTTATCATGTGTTATTTGTATTACAATGTATTGTTTAATTAAATCTTGCAGAACACCTGTATTGTAGGGACTAAGAAAATGGCTTTGCAGTTAAATTACTTTGGTTTAAAATAAACTAAAATCAAAGTTAGGCTTCCCAAGAATAAACCTTTTGTTCCATCATCCTCATTCTTCAACTTACTTGTGATATGAGGATGTGTTGCCTGGGATAGAAGGAGGTATTGTGTGAGCATAAGTCAACAATAGTCTAAACAGAAAGATGACTTTATCTCAGGTCACTGAACTGTAGGAAGAGAGAGCCACCTACCTCCTGTATTGTGTTAGGGGACACACTTAAAGCAACTAGTGGCCCATAATACTATCAGCTTCAACTCAAAATGTCCCTTTTGATGTAAGATCTGTCAGCACCTCCTGGAAGAGAGTCAGCCCATTGCTGCTTCAAAGATTCAAGGGTACAAAAGCGATTCAGAAAACAGAGGTAATTTTACAGCCAATAGAATTTGAGATCAAGAGTGCATTTCCATGATCTGGATTATATAACCCATGTGGACAACCACGGGTTAATCCCCTTAGGTTTCTTTCTATTTACTTCCACTCAAAATTCACTCTCCTTTTGTGACTATGGAACAACATGTATCAAGCCAGACACTTCTACCTTGGCTGTGCTGGGGGGTGGGGGGAGGGCACAGATGTGGAATTCATTGTTTCAATCTGTCTTAGCTACTTTTCTGTTGTTGTGACGAAACACCTTGTACAACTTATAAAAGAAAGCATTTAATTTGGGCTCACAGTTTCAGAGAGTTAGAGTCCAGGACCATCATGGTGTAGAACATGATAGCAGACAAGCAGGCCTGGTGCTAGAGCAGTAGCTGAGCGCTTACTTCATATCCACAAGCATGAGGTGCTGGGGGGTGGGGGAGAGCAAGGAGGGTAAAAGGGGGTGGAGGGGTAGGGACTGTAGGGAGAGAGAGACAGAGACAATAACTGAGACTGGCATGGGTATCTGAAACTGCAAAGTCTACACCAGTGACAACACACATCTTCCAACAAGCAGTTGGATCCTTCTAATCCTTCCCAAACAGTTCCACAACTGGGGGCCACGCTATCAAACCTATGCTAGGGTGGGCTAAAGACTGCTAATTTTCTCCGTTTTGTTTTTCTTTCTTACTTTCTATTTTTTTAAATTGAAAATTGAGGTTTTTTTTTATAGACATTATTTTCTGACTACAGTTCCACTTCCCCCAACTCCTCTGATCCTCTCCACTTCCCTACCCATTCAAATCCATACAGCTTCCTTCTCTCTTTCATTAGAATACAAACAGCCATCTAAATTAATAATAATAAAATAAAATTGGGTGAAATTAAAAACTAAAACCAAAAACAAACAGGAGTAAAGGAGCCAAGGGGGGGGGACCCCACAAGGAACACATATAGATCCAGAGACACAGATTCACACACAAAGAAGTTCCATACAAACACAAAACTGGAAACCATAATTTATACACAAAGGACCTGTAACATCAGAACAAAACAAAAGCCCCATCACAGCATTATGAGACAAAGAAAACCTCCACAAATACCATTGAGTTGGTTTTGTGTTGGGTATCTACTGTTGGGAAACGTCTGATAGTTTTCCAATGGCTGTGGGAGGTTTCAACAACACTTTATTTTCTGTGGAAGGCAGGGCACAGCGTATCATCCTGAGCAGATATCTCCGCCCTGTGATTTGGACTTTAGGATGCAGCTACTTGGGAAGCATAAGAGTGAAGCAGAACCAGCAAGCATCAGCCTTGACTGGCAGCAGGCCAAGTTTGTATCGTAGTCTCAGACAAACGTTCCTCAAATAATCACTATGTAGTAGCTGCCTCTGCATCATCATGATCAAACACCAGCCAGAAAGAATGCACAGAAACAAAGGTTCATGTTGCCTCATGATTTCAAAAGTGCCAGTCAGACTTAGCGAAGAGCACATGGTGCAGGGGAGTAGCTTACATGGTGGTGGCCAACAAGTAGACAGAAGGGGCCAAGAGGAGATGAGGACCAGTCTCTAAAGGAATGATCTGCTGACCTAGCTTCTCCAAGTTGTCTTCCACTTCCTGCTTTTCTCGCACCTTCTCATGATGACGTCATGCTGCCACCCTGCCAGGGAATCCATGTTCCCTTCATGAAGATCAGAGCCTTCGTGATCTAATCAGGTCCAGAAGAAGCGATCACAGACACACCAGAAGGGTCCCTTAAAAAATTAAAATGTGATCAAATTGTTAATCGAGATTCAGCACTTAAGTGATGACTCAACGCTTAAGAACATGGCTATTCTTCTATAGGACCTGGTTTTGATTCTCAGCACCCATGTGGCAACCCACGAGCATCTGTAACTCCAGTTCTAGAGGATCTGATGCCCTCTCTGGCCTCCATGGGTACCAGCCATGCATGTGGTGAACATAAATATATGCAGGCAAATATATACACATATACAAATATATATACATATAACATAGAGAAAGTAAGTCTAAAGGATATTAACCACCCCTTTACCCCCTATGCCATGGTCCCTCTCCCTTGCCCTTAGACAGCTGTGTATACTATGCCAAAAGAGAGTTTCTTTTCATCTACCCAGCTGCTGGTTTCTCCAAAAGAAATAAACTTTTGCCCAAGCCCTTCTTTCTCCACACACAAAGAGCCTGACACTAGAGCTCCTGCCCAGCATGTGTGAAGCTTCGGGCTCAGTCCTCAGTCCAGAGGGAGAACACAGCCTCTCCTGCAGGAAGAAACCATCTATGCTCATCAGTGCACGCACACACTTGGATAAGAAATGCCTGATGACTTTGTGTGCACATGTGCACATACACACACACACAGAGACAGAGACACAGAGAGAGACAGAGAGAGATTCCTGTTTGAAGTGATTCTAAGTAGCCTGGGTCACAGGTTTGGGGAAAGCTTTGTGAGTGGGAAAAGACACTTTATTCATTTTCTATCCTGAACCTCCAGCTCTTTTGCTATGGGAAAACATACTCTTTTTGTTAGCATGTGTAATAGGATAAAATATTTGCCGATATATGACAGCCATCACAGAAAATAACCTTGTTAAACTTTGAGAAGGGGGAGTTTTTATTCTAAGTTTGGTCTTACTCTCTTGGGCCAGGTTCTAAGAACACTTACACACACACACACACACACACACACACACACACACACACACACAAGCACGTGCATGCATGGCAACCCAATCAAACACATACAGCTAAAATAAAAGTTAAGTTTTAAAAAACAGCAACTTATTACAAGAGTGTTTAATTCCACATCCAACCCTATTTCAAATATCTAATTTTATCAGTCTGTATTTAGGACACAGAAAACATCTGTTTATTTTTATTAAGACATATTTTATTTTATTCATATGAATGTGCAGTGCTCGCATGCAGCACCTGAAGAGGCCAGAGAGAGCATTAGATCCCCCGAGACTGGAGTTGCAGACAGTTGTGAGCTGCCATGTGGGGTCTGAGAAGCAAACCAAGCTCTTCTGTAAGAGCAGCAAGCCTTAACCGCTGAGCCATTGTTTCAGTCCCCTTGTTTGATACAAAACAAGTCTCTATTTCAACATAGTTACAGATAGGGTCAGGGGTGGCATTCAGATATCTTGCCATGGCTAATTCATGTTTGAAAGGCTATGGCCCCTTGGCTCCCACTCTCATCCAAGCCTGTTGGTATCTTCCCTTGTTGGCACCTTCAGCACTGGAACACCAGGGACCTCGGGTCGTCACCTGTGCCTACCCATGAACAGTCAGCCTGCAAACCCTCCCATTGAGCACAGCCTACCCCTCAGCTTTTCCTCCTAGCTAAGGCGGTTGCTGTCAGCAACTCAGACCCCTCAGTTGTAAGTAGTGTCTTTCAATTATGCTAAAAAGAGGTCCATTTCTTTTGCGCCCTCTGCTGTGACTGACATTGTTTCTAAGCAGATCTTGGAATAGTCTTGTCCTGCCCTTCCTTGCAGCGGGTGGGAGGTGTTTGTTGCTGAGCAATTAGAGAATAGATTAACATAACATGGTCCCTTAGCTTCAGAGTCTCAGAGCGCTCTGCCAACAGGTTCCCAAGAGTTCCCCCCACTCACTTCCTTTTGTCTTTCTGCTTTCTCCTCCTCCACACCCATCCACCCACCTGCCTGAGATCTGCTGTTGCAAAGGTAGCACACAAGAAAGTTTGTGCAAGCCAAGTCATAGAGATGTCTTTTTTCTTACACCGTAGGGGGTGGGGGAGTAGTCTATGGGATGTATATTCTGCCCAGCAGCCCAATTCCCACTGCACTGAGAATCTCTCTCTCTGGTCCACCAAACCCCATGCCTTTACATTCTGACTCCTGTCTCTCTCTCTTCCATGGTGGCTGAAACCACTGAGGTTGTTTGGACTCTCTCATTGCACCCTAATTCTGCCCTGGCCCCCTCAATAAAACAGACCAAGGAATTATGTTGAAGCAAGTTGGATCAGTTCCTCCTGAGGCAAGCTCTTGGGGACAGTGCTCCGGGATGAAAGCCACCAGGATGGCACACAGGATCTTGGTCTCACACGCTCATAGCTGTGAGTTCTTCACTTAAAAAAAAAATGGCTGCTGCATTTGCTGAACAGGTCACGGGAGCAGCCCAGAGGAAGCGATGGCCAGGCTTCCCCGAGTCCTCTCCTGTGGAGCCTAATTTCATCATCAGCAAGCCGTGGAGCTCAGCATGCCACCGAAGCTAGGCAGAGTTGCACTCAAAGCTGCCTTAGGAGATGGCTTCTGTTAGGCTGGGACCCCTGCTCATCCCATGAACAAGCTGGGAAACCCAGTCTGTCTTCCTTCCTCTCTGAACTTCCGACCACCCACCCGAGAGTGCCCACCTAGGGGCTCAGTTTTTGACCATATATGGGCACAATCCCAGCTCCTAGATGAGGAGTCATCACTCCTCACCTAAGCTCTATAAAATCCCCTTGCGTTAGCCTGGATGTGTGACTTCCCTGACTTCTGCCTGTGTGATCAGTGAAACACCTGAGAGCTGCCTCCTAATAAACCTGCCTTCATTTTCTTTTCATCCGCTCCAATCCGGCCTTTATCTGCATCACTGGGGGGAAACTAAAAGTCCATTGGTTATAACCACTCCCTGGCTTGAACAGGCAGATTGCAGACTTCCTGGAGAAAAGCAGGGTCTCACCACAGCCCAGTTGGAGCACATGCTGTAGGGAGAGGACGCTGCCCTTGATGGGAACCCTCCGAAGATGGAACCTGAGGGCTGAGCATGAAAAGAAGCCTTCCAAGGAACATCAGTTAGACCTATGGCAGATTAACACCCTTGCCCTTTGACTCCTTACCATGCAGTGACTTAGATTTCCTGTTTCCATCGATGGTGTGTTTTCATTGAGATAAAGTGTTGGGGAAAATATGTCTATACTTCCTGTAACTTGAGTACAAAGAATAAACACTTAATGGTGCATCTTTAATATTATTAAAAGCTTCAGCAGGCAATCTTAAAAACAAAAACCAGGTCTATTAGAATTCCTCTCCTGGTTTAGGTCTGATGGTCACCTAAGACCATCAGAAAACATAAATCAAAGGGGTGGGGGTTGACCATAAGTCAAGGGCAGGTTCTAGCTTGAGTCAAGTCTCAGTGACCTCAGGCGAAGGGGGAGAAAGCTCAGCAGATGCTTCAGACTGAATGGGAGGCTTTGGGATGATGTGTCTGAGGCCATCTACCTAAAGTTTGCCAAGACAAGGTCACCCGCGCCTCTCAAGCCATCTACCTAAAGTTTGCCAAGACAAGGTCACCCGTGCCTCTCAAGCCATCTACCTAAAGTTTGCCAAGACAAGGTCACCCGTGCCTCTCAAGCCATCTACCTAAAGTTTGCCAAGACAAGGTCACCCGTGCCTCTCAAGCCATCTACCTAAAGTTTGCCAAGACAAGGAGGCCACCTGTGCCTCTCAAGCCATCTACCTAAAGTTTGCCAAGACAAGGAGGTCACCCATGCCTCTCAAGCCATCTACCTAAAGTTTGCCAAGACAAGGAGGTCACCCGCTCCTCTCAAGCCATCTACCTAAAGTTTGCCAAGACAAGGAGGTCACCCGTGCCTCTCAAGCCATCTACCTAAAGTTTGCCAAGACAAGGAGGCCACCTGTGCTTCTCAAGCCATCTACCTAAAGTTTGCCAAGACAAGGAGGTCACCCGCGCCTCTCAAGCCATCTACCTAAAGTTTGCCAAGACAAAGAGGTCACCCGTGCCTCTCACTTCTTTTTCTGTTGCTGGTTTGGAAAGTATGTTCTAACGGGGTTCTAGCAATAGCTTTAAGGAACAAACTTCCAGGGGAACGCCACAAAAGCCATTGCCAGATGCCAGGAGCCTGGTGATGACACTGGTTTCCAGAGTCGCCCATGATCCTGGGAACTGGCTGGGAGATGAGCCCAGGAGAATGCGGTGCTTACAGGTCATGCCCTGCACCTTGTCACATTTGGTTTTGTGTGTCTGAGCTCTCAGTCTTTTTTCTTCTGGCCTTGCTCATTTCTTCCGGTAATCTCTCAAATCCCCGACATCAAAATATGGCAAGGCCTTATCCCAGTTTTCAGAGTACGTGCTGCGAGCAATTGCGTGCGTGCCGCCAGTAATCTCTGAGGAGAGCTGTGTGTGCCGCAAGCAATCGCCATTATAAGATGGCGCGGGCCTCCGCTGTGCCCAACTAGTAAACAAGCCTTGTACGCAGGTGCGAGAGTGAACTCACTCCTAGTCACTCCCATTCTCCGGGTGTAATAGTGGGGTGATGGGTGAGCAACTAATCAGGAGCTGTCACGCCATATCAGGTGCTGAAACGTCACGCTGCGGGCTATAAAAGCGGCGCCATTTTCCCGGTTCGGGGTCTTCCTGAAGAAGTAAGCAATAAAGCTTTTGCCGCGGAAGATTCCGGTTTGTTGCGTCTTTCTTGCCGGTCGAGTGGGATGCAATATCTCTGTGTAGAGATCATTCTATCCCTTGCTGGGAGTGCCTGTCCCTCTGCAACACATGGAAAAGGACTGAGTTAGGGAGATGTGTATACCCACAGGCTTGTATTTTTGTATGTGGAAACATAAAGTCAGAGGGGCATTAGTGAGTCAGTTAGCATCCCAGCCGGATATCAAAGAAATGAAACCAACTTCAAAGAGGACAGAGATTTAAATATTCAGGCCAGGAAGCTGAGAATCCCACCATCCGCCCCACCACCAAAGCAAACAAACAAACAAGGCAGGCAGACCAGCCAAGGTTCCTGTTTTGTAACCCTGGCCTTACTGCCCAGGCCTGACTTCCTCTCAGCCCAGGCTTTTCCTTCTGTTACTGATCACATTATCTCTCCTAGATGAGGATGTTCAGGCACAATCATGTTAGGACCTGTATCACCCTCACTCCTCCTAGCTCCCGAGAGTCTGCGATTTGGGGTCCTTTATGCTTCGGAGATGGCTTCTTTTCAATGTCATGTTGACTTGTGTGTCACCCGTGAGGATCCCTTTGCTTTGCCTGACATTATGTCCCCCTGTGTTAATAAAAGGGACCTGGCTGTATGCAGCACAGTGAAAAAGCTCACTGTGGTGACTGGGTTGTATCGTTACCTGTAGAACTATCTTTCATTTGCCTGAAATAAATGTCTCCTCCATGACTTAAGGTTAACCTTGGCTTAGTCCTGGAAGCTTCTCGCCTCCATGCAATCTAACTGAGGCCTAGAATGTTTTCAGCCACGGAGACCTACTGCTGAATAAGCTCACCCTGTCTAGTTCTTTCTGAACTCTGGCTGGCTGGTTTAACTCAGTCGTTCTGGATCAAACTCCTCTTCAAGCTGACTGATTCCATCTGGCTTCTCTTGGCTTCTCCTGAACTGCTGCTCTGCTTGGCCTCATACCAACATTGGCAATCTGTTCTAATCTTTGGGCTCCTCATTCTCTGGCTCATTCTTTCTTCACATGTGTCTAGCTTGTTTGATCTTTGCAACCTTTCTATCACTGTCTCACTGTCCTAGTAAAACAGACTCTCCTCTCCTCTCCTCTTCCTCTCCTCTCCCGTCCCCTCCCCTCTCCCGTTCCCTCCCCTCCCCTCCCCCCTCCCCTTCCCTCCTCTCTCTGTCTGTCTCTGTCTCTCTGTCTCTCTCTTTGTCTCTCTGTCTCTCTGTCTCTCTGTCTCTCTCTCTCCCCTGCTCTCCCTTGGGTAGCTTCCCTTTCCTCTCAGTTCTTGTAAGAGTTGGGCATATCCTACTCTGTCAAATCTTTCTGATTTGTCATTTTTTTCTGCCACTCAATTAGATATCACTTTGAAACTTGAGTGCGTCCTTCTACAAACTAACCACCCCAATTAGAAGCAGGGTTTTTTTCCCCAGTAAATAACACAGTCTTGGGGTTTCACAGTGTGATCAAACATCTTGCAACAGTAACCTACAACCATGCCCCCCTAGCTGAACAGCATTCTGTCATTTTGTTCCATCTTGTTAACAACAGCCCATTTTCCTTTTGGAAACTAAGGATTCATCTTTAACTGCCATGCCTCTGTGAGTTAGATAGAAATATTCCATCTTCCCTCTCCTAGGCGAGTCATATGGCTCAGCTCTCCCTAACGAGAGAATTCTGCATCCTTAGTTGCAGTGTAGACTTCAAAATGGTTATTGGAATCCATAATAGGCTGGACAAGAATCCATCTTTTTCATTTCATTTGGATGAATCCAGTTTCTACTTACTGCTCATTTCTGGATTGAGACAACAACTGATCACCAAGTTCTTATGTCCACCAAACCACCAGACTCCGGCATTTCTAAGAGGGATGCTGGTCCAGAGCAATCATGATTGTTGATTATTGCTCTGCAGTCAGACAACACCTTTCTTGGAAGAGATCTGAGTCATCTCCAAATGACAGGACTTTACAGATGAAGAAGGACATTTGTTTTTCCCAGGAATACCCTAAGGAGGTTTGCCTCATTTAAATAGGGTCAATGAATTGTCCTAGCTCCACCGAAAATTGAGGATACAAACTGTATCAGTTTGACAGAGTGACTGGTTGGATCAGATAAATAGAGCAGAAACACAGCTCCTAAGAGGAGGTAGTTTCCTTGCCTAAAATGAACATCTAATCCACATTTAAGAAACCTGTGATCATCCCCAAATCCTGGAGAGTGATAGTGACTTCTTAGGTTACAATCCCTCCAAGCATCTTCTAAGAATCTATAAGTGCAGGAGGGGAGGGGGTAACGATGATGGGAGGGAATAAACTACCTATAGCTAATGTGTTGTATAAATAAAATGCTGGCATATTTCTGAGTGTGCTCAGTTTACGGTCATAACTCAAGAAAGAAAGATGACCAAAAAAAAAAAAAGTGTTTCTAGGCACAGGTCTGGTTAGGATTTTATTGCTGTGAAGAGGAGACACCATGACCATGGGACTTCTTATAAAGGAAAACATTTAATTGGGTCTGGCTTACAGTTTCAGAAGTTTGGTCCCTTATCATCATGATGGGAAGCGCGATGATGTGCAGGTAGACATGGTGCTGAAGAAGGAGCTATATATATCTGGATTGGCAGGCAGCAGGAAGGAAGACTGAGCCACTAGGCCTGACCTAAGTTTCTAAGACCTCAAGACTACCCCTTAGTGACACACTTCTTCCAACAAAGTCACACACCTATTCCAACAAGGCCACACCTCCTAATAGTGGCATAAATCCCTATGTTGTAGGGGAGTTATGAGAGAACCTGCAGGGGCTGGGGAGATGGCTCAGTGGGAAAGAGCACTCGCTGCTCTAGCAGAGGACATGGTTCTAGTTTCCCAGAACTCACACGGATACTAACATCTCTAATTATAGTTCCAGGGAACCTAGCCCTCTTCTGGCTTCTGCAGAAACACACACATACACATACACATACACATACACATACACATACACATACACATACACACACCACACACAGTGTGGTTACATACATTCAGACAAAACACTCACACATGTAAAATAACAATAAATAGTTTTTAAATTGAATAACCACTCAATCAGATAAGCAGATTTTTTTTAAAGTTTTGTTTATTGTGGCTCTGTTAATTTTGTCTGGTACATCTGCTTGCCTGGTGTATCTAGGTAACACATGTCCTGGTTGTGTTAAAGGTTTTGCCACTCATCAAGCAACAGGAATCAATCAACTTTCATTTCTGACTCAGCCTCGAAAGGCCATTTTTGACTGGTCTCTAGCTCTTTTGACCTTTCCAACCCGCCGGATGTGTGTTTGAGAATACAGAACACGTTAACGAGGCTACTGCTGAACTTATTCAGTAATGATCATGATTGTTCGACTCTTGCAGCGTTCTTCTCTCTTAACCTGTTCAAGTGGGAGATCTTCTTTTAAAACTTATCCAAATTACACATTTAATTAGCAAAGCACCCTATTAAACAGATGACATCCCACAGAACTCAGAGTGTTCTTGGCTTCTGTATCTTAGCAATTAATTGGTGTCTAGGGCATCAATAGAGTTTGCTAAATGAACAAACTTTCAAAAGTTTTTTTTTTTTTGGTGATTTGTCTCCATTAAAATTCTTAATGTCTTTTTTTTCCCTTTGTGGTGCTTTTACAATTTTTATAGTTGGGACCAAATAGCCCCCATTTCTGCTTCATTTCACATATACTTTACTAATCCCTCTCCTAGTCCATTAGCTTGTTGTTGTTCATCAACTTGATACAAACTAGAGCCATTTTCAAAGAGGGAACCTCAATTGAGAAAATGCTTCAACCAGATTAGCCTAAGAGGCAATTTCGTATTTAATGATAAGTGTGGGTGGACTCAGCCCACTGTGGGCGGTGCCACTCCTGGGCACGTGGTCCTGAGTTTTATAAGAATACAGGCTGAACAAGCCATGGGGAGCAAGCCAGTAAGCAGCACTCCTCCAGGACATTCTGCCTGAGTTCCTGCCTTGAGCTCCTACTCTGACTGCCCTCAGTGATGGACTCAAGTTATCAGATGAAACACACCCTTTCCTTCCTGAATTGCTTTTGGTCATAGTGTTTTATCACAGCAGTAGAAAAGTCACTGTTAATTCACTGGGCAAGAATAAGACCACAACCACAAATTTGAGCCAAATTTGAAGCAAGCTTTAATTGGATATTGGCTGAGTTGATGAAGTCTGGATAGGTCCATTCCTGAGTTTCCAGAAAATGGCAACGGGTCACAGTTTGCAGAGGCTTCCATAGGCATTTCTTACCAGATCCAATCAGGGGCAAGCATGTAATCTGACGTACTTCCTGTCTACGTACCTCCCCGCCTACATGTGATCAACCACATCCTGTGCAGTTGGATCAAACAAACTTGTTTAGGGTAGTGAAAACGTGTGGCAGTTCTGAAAGGACTTACTGTTCTATATCGAGATCGGATGCAGATTCTGAAGTTTTAAATAATAAGAGAAAAAAATGCATTTGCCATTGGGGAAAGTACTGGGCACAGGCTCCTGAAAGCAAAACTTCCCCCACGATGAGGGCAAATCCTTCCGGGGCTAAGGCCATGGCCAACAGGAACTTAAGCTCTGTCTGAAGATTTTAATTTTGTAATGAGGAAAACGTGTGTGCACAATTAGCAGCTTGGCATTATGTGGCACTCAACCCTTCTCCCACTCTGCCGTCTGCTCACTTCAGAGTGTCCGGAGGGTTATTATTTTTGAAAACTGCAAAGACTTGATTGCCTTCTGGTTTACCCTCTTCCAGTTGCTTCCTGCAATCCCTCAATGAAAGCCCAAGCTAATTGCCAGCACTTGTGCTACAGTTGGGCAGGACCTTTCCAGAGTCAATAGGCTGGAAACCACAGTGCTCCTGCCTCTAGACCCTCGAGTTTCAAGCACAAATAATGTAGCCCTGGACCCTCTGGAGCGTTCATGATAGGTTAGTTGCCTGGAGAAAGCAATTTGGGGAATCAGGTCAAATGAATTAAAGTTTCCAGTGATCCACTTACTACTCCTGCATCCTAGGTGAGGACTTTGACTGTCTTAGCCTTCCGGCCTATAGTCCTGCTATGGAATAGCAAGGAGCAGGCACCTGGACCCCTGCTTTCCCAATCAGAACGTGCATCTCTGCAGATCTATGCTCTGTAAATTGCATGAAGCATCAGGACATGGGATGAGGAAACAAGGCCAAATCAGACAGTTGGTCCAGATCTTTTAGCACTGTGCCTGACAGGTGACAAAGGCCCAATAAATGCCATTGGCAGCCACAGAAGCTCCAGTGTTTCAATAACTGTTGCTGTCATTACAATTAAATGTAAAGTGGGCTTAGTACTGCCATCCCAGGGCTCTCTGGGGTTTAAATAACAACAGTAGACCTCCCAGCACAGAGCAGCTCTTCTTTTCCTCTACCTTGTCTTCACTATTCCTTACTCCCTTCCCATTTAATAATTTGGATACATGTGGAGCCATAAGTACAGTCTACACATATGGATTAATCTATTCATATACCAGCACTGCATTTTAAAATCTCCCAAGTCGATTTTGCAATGCTAGAAATGGAGCCCAGTACCTAGAAATGCCAGGCAAGGGCTCTGCTGCTATACCCCAGCCTATACCTAGAAATGGCAGGCAAAGGCTCTGGGGCCATACCCCAGCTGAGCTAAAACAGGTTTGTGGAATGGTGTATCAGGCCCGAAAAGACTTAGTGTTTTTTTCTTAGTGTTTTTTTTTTGGTCAAGATTGAATCTAAACTCTGGTAATTTAAAAATCATAAAAGGTATGCTTGCAGTCAGGAAAAGTCAGGAAAAGTGCTAGCTTTTGGGTGGGGCTTGGTTCCACTGAGCACTCTCACTTTCTGCTGGTTGGCTATTTCACTAGCATCTGTGGGCTTTAAATGAAATGTTTCTCCATAGGCTCAGATACTTGAATCCTTAAACCTACCCAAATGCTACCCCTTTCTACTCATGTTATAATTGTGCCCAACAGGTTTCAACATTTGAATTTCAGGCTGGGTCATTCACCCATACGATAGAACTTGCAATCTAGTTAGAGAGATGTATATGAGAAAGATGACCAGATGCTAGAGAATCCAGTGTCTGGGGAAAACGAGGCAATATACATTTGACTAGGGACTTTAAAGGTTTTACTGGATGAAGGTGGGATTTGAAGTTTTAAAACTGGGAGCTGTTTCTAGTTTGTTCTCGCTGCTCTCTGCCTGTGCTTTGAGATGTGAGTCCTCAGCTCTCCCCTGTAGCCACCATGCTTTCTGTCTCTATCCTGCAATCATGGACTCCAACCCTCTGTAATCATAAGCCCAAATAAGCCTTTCATTTCATGGTCATGGTATTTTATCACAGCAACAGAAAAGTAATATTTCAAACGCATGCACTTATGGGACATATTTCTGACTCAAACTACAACAAGAAATCTCCTCTGAATTAGCATATTCTATGTTGGTATAGCTGAAAACCATAGACTACATAATTTATAAAACATAGAGGTTTGTGTGATGGACAGATCTGGACTCTAGGAAGTTGAACAGCATTGTATCATAACAGTGGCTCATGCAGAGAAGCAGGTGAGCTTTGAAGAAAGGGGTGAGGTTATATAAAAGCTATTTCTTGATAAATTAGCAATCTGTTAATCTAGGAATGGATCACCCTATTCACTTGGGCAAAGTGCTATGACCAATCACTTTCTAAAGGCCCTCAACTCCAAATGTAATTAACATTTGTGATTGAGTTCCAAATTTTGGGAATATAATGAAGGTGGGACATCCATGTATATTTACACTTTTATTGCTGATATAGTGCAGATTATTACATAAATGACCAAATTCTAGGAGTCATTTAGTGGTATGTTCTAATTCAGCACCATGCTTTTGAAATGAATGTGAGTCTGTGCGCACTATTCTGGGTTCCTTTTCCCGTTGATGGATATTCAGTCATCCTGTTGGGAACATTAAGCCTGGGTTAGAGTAAACCCTTATATCTATCTCCTTATGCAAAGCAGATTCCCTCTTGGCAGTTTCAATAATGAGTCAGATGTTGCCCAAGCAAAAACAAACTGCAGAACAGTCCAGAACACCAAGGGCAGGCGTCCCTACGAAGGAAGCTGAGTTTTGTTTGAGGTGGGGGTACTGTATTGCCTATCAGAATTTGGAGATGGCTTCCTCTTCAGGAATCAGAATCCAATCTGCTGCCTTCAGACCCATTGTCTGGAGAGCATGCATGCGTGGGAAGCCACTCAACAGTGGAGCAGGAGACCTGAGAAGTCTGCCGGGGATACAGGGTTTGCTTCCTGTAGGGATTTGCAAAACCTCTTTCTCATGGCTGTTGGCAATTTGCAAAAGTGCTTTGTGAGTTTCATAAGTAACTTTGGAAGCTAAGTAATTGAGGCAGTTCAATTTTAGCTCCTCGTGTCTCTTTATAAAACTTAGCTGTTTATGAGAAATGAAAAAAAAAAAAAATCCTTTCCTCAGAAGAATTCTTTTTCAGGCTTGAAATAGTTTCATCTGGAGGCATACATGTGAGGTCGATCGAAGGACTTGTCCCGAGTTTGATGTCCCTAAAATTAGTCACTGTGAGGCACAGGCTTGTTCTGTTCCAACTTTCTCTGCTTCTGACACAGGGACTAAAGGGTGCCAGCCTTGTCTCAGGGTCTCAACAGCCTTCAGGGAGGGGTTGTGCTGTCTGGAAATTGGCAGTTTAGTTCACAGGTTAGAAGGCAGTTGCAGCTCGACCTACTCACAAACACCTCACAGATACATCAACTGTCCAGTTCGGTAGAGTCGGGATAGCAGACACGAATCAGCAGCAGTGGCACTATCTAGCAGAGACAGCCAGGCCTCAGCATCAGCCCGAGTCAGCACGAGGGACCAAGAGCAATGCCAGGGAAAGTTCTTGGCTGTACCTCTCTCAGGGAAGTGAAGATCGGCAAAGAACATGCGAGACCCAGAGGCATTGCACAGTTAGCTCTGTAAGCAAGAGTTGCTTAGCCCCCATTACTGTCCATCAAGTCCTATTTATACTACCTTAAAACATCATGTGTCTTTCATGAGTCTTGCTTCAACTGACATCACTCTGCCAATCAGCCCAAGTTCATGGAAGGGGCAAGAAACTACAGCACACCACCAGAAGTAATTTTGGTGTGTTTCTTTTCTCTCTATGGAGCCCCAACAAATGAAGCTCAACTATACAGTGTAAGGCAGGCCAATACTTGCACGTCATCAGCAAAGAATCCTTCATCAAGTGTTCTTTCATGTGCTTGCTTTAGCAGAACATCCTCTCTCCTGTGTCTGCTTCAGCAAAATCTTCCTTCATGAGTCTGCCTTAGCCTTTTCACCTGTGTCCACTTCAGGAAAACACTCCTTCACATGTTTGCCTCAGCAAAACACCAGGCAACACAACTGACTCCAAAGAACCCTTAAGTTCTCTGTAGATCAGAAGCCAAGGGTGTTGTGTTCCACACACATCCTTCTGCCGGAAACCCGTCCCAGGTGTCCTGGTGCAGTGTCAGAAGTTATAACCCAGGGGCTTCTGAAATCTCTGGCTTGCTTTACTTCATTTGATTGCACTTTTGTGACTTTTCCATGGATCCTAGAATTTTAAATATTAATTCTCCTATCATATGAACATCTGGAGGACAGATGTTACTTCACTTCACGTAGACTCAGGTCAGCTTTCAGAGCAGATGGCACACATATTTAGAATGTGGTCCTGGAACATTCCTCTCCTAAAATGTAAAATAAACAGACTTAATAAAAAGAATTTATCTTAGAGTCTGACCTATGTTACTGTCATCTGCTACTTTGACAACTGCTAAGATAGACACGTTGTACTGATGGCGATACGACCATAAAGCTTTGGGTGTGCTATTTTCTATTGTGTAGTGATTTATTTCAACGATAAAAACCTGTATGAAATTGGACAATGTAGCATCCTTGATGTTCCGACGAATTCCAGCAAATATAGTCCTCTCGGACACTGTTGGGAGAAGATGGGTAATATTCTAATTTTATAATTTGCTAATATTTAAAAGATGGAAGTGAAAACTCCCAGAAATTCCACCTCCAGCTGCATTCCTTTTTAAAAAGAGATTTATTTATTTATTTATTTATTTATATTGTATATGAGTATGCTGTTGCTGTCTTCAGACACACCAGAAGAGGGCATCAGATCTCATTACAGATGGTTGTGAGCCACCATGTGGTTGCTGGGAATTGAACTCAGGACCTTTAGAAGAGCATCCAGTGCTCTTAGCCTCTGAGCCATCTCTCCAGCCCCGAGCTGCATTCTTTATTACAGTGGTCCCCATGCTTCCTGATCATGTGCCATTAGTAGGTGAAAGGTCCTGGCTGCCATTCCTTTTATTTATAAATTATGTGCTCAAATTCTCAAATATTATTAAACAGATGTAAACGTAGAAAAATAAAGTTTCTACTATATTCTCACTGTACTTACAGTTGCCAGTCTCCTTAGAGTATACTTGAAAGTATTATATTACTTACATTATGTTACTTAAATTACTATATATGTATATACACATATAAGTATGTGTATGTACATGTATATGTAGAAAGTGGCAAGTGATACCTAATATATGATACTGGAGGATTTGAAATGAACAAATACCCATCAGTAGAGTAGCAGGTAAGCATACTATTTATACAATTGTATAATTTTTACAAAATGAAAAGTTAAGAATTGTTACAATGCACAGCATAGCCCTACATGAGGAACAACCCACACTCTAACGAAGAGACCAGTGAGAACAAAGCAGTTGTTAACATGGCATTCTTCAGAAAAGGACGCCAACACAGAGGAGTAGCAAAATGTCTGGCATGCATGCCTTCCTTAATTTTAATTATTTAAATTAAATTTTTATATTTAATAATTGAATTTTTGTATTTTAAATAATTATTTTAATTAACATATAATTACCTAATTTCCCCTCTTCTCCTTCCTCCATCCAACTCCATATGTATATATGCATATGGAAAGACTAATATATACAAATATACAGATATAGACATACACACAGACACACACATATACATCTTATACATATACATACAAAAATAATCTCCTTGGTCTACTTACTGTTCCATGGATTGTATGAGTTCAAAGGTGATGACTTGGATATCTGGTACCCAATCATGGTGCTCATCTTGAGGCTGACTGATGCCTCCTCCCTTCAGCAGCCATTAGTTGCTTATAGTTCTTTGCTAATCAATCTTATATCTCCACATGAAATGCTCAGGCTATCTGCCTCGTGTTTCACAGAGGCAGCAAGGCACTGTGGCTGGAAAATGGCCAGACTCTTCTGACTGCAGCCCCCTCCCACCATGCACGGCCTGTGGCAGCAAAGCTTTACGAGGGGCTGTTGTGGGTGTCACATGGCCAACCATCACCCAGTTGACTCATTCCCCTTTGCAGGTAGCCATGCTGACAGCACATTTGGCTCCCTCTTTGACATACGGACATTTAGCAGGCAATGCAGAAACACTGTGGGTCTGTGATGTTCTTCAGGGAGGGCTGAGTAATAGAAAACAGAACTGTGTGTTATTTGGAAAACCGTTCTCCTGCTGCTTTAGTCTAAAACTCACAATGGCACTAATTTTCCCATCTCTTCTGAAACGCTTGCTCGTCCGACAGCCTGGTTAATTCAAGCACTTGTTTCTCCCTGGAGATTTAGATTTCACCTTCCACTCAATCAGTAAGAAACAGATTTCAGATGTTCTTTTTAAACTTTCCTCGTTTGCATAACGCTTTCATGTATACACAGCGTGTGTTTGTGTCCATCCCCTCTCTAGCATCTGTCCTTATACCAAAATGGTTCCTATTTAAAAGGCTCCCAGTCTTAGGAGATAGATCACACTCAGGTTCATTTTACTTTATTGTCTCTGTAAAGATCCTTTCTCCATATGAGGTCCCATTCTGAGAAATTGGGAGGAAAGACTTTAACTTTTTTTTTCCTTAGGAGGACATAATTTGTCTCATAATTCATCTGCCTACTGGCACTCCAAGATCAACATCATTCATATGTGGGAATTTCATCCACCTCTCTCAAAAGCTCCAAAAGTCTAATTATTCTGGTATCAACTCTGCCTCCCAAATCTCCTTGATATTATCACTCAGGCAAGGCCCCGCATCTAATTTAAACCATCCACACAGGACAGATGAGACTGTGTGTGCTTTATTTTGTGCATGGTTGTTCTTACCCACGTATAAAAAAAAACTGACAACAAGCTACCTTCTCCCAGAGTACAAGCTTGGTCATTTCCATCCTATAAAGGAATAAAAAAAAAAAGGATGGAGCAGGGGGCTGCATCCAAAGCCCCTATAGGAAAACACTACTGCCATTCAGAACTCCCGAATTGTGGCTTCTTTTTGGCTCCATGCTGTGTGGCCTGTTAAGGGGGTCATCTCTCTACTGAGCTCTAGAAAAAATCTGGAAGTTCCATGACCTTCCTTTCAGGGTCTCTAGTCACTGACGCTTCAACTTAGGAGGGTGATGTTATTTCCTTGATGTGACTGGACAGTCACAAACCTATTTATTTATTTAGAAAGTATTACCCACCTGGTCACACACTAGGATATGCTGCTGAATTTCCACAGTGTGGGTAGATAAGAATTTCCAGCATCATCAAATACTGGTTTCCTTAAATGGAACAATTCCATCTTTAATTTCTCTCTTTCTGCCCTAAGGATTTCATGTTACCTTGATTGCCTCTGTAAAATCTCTAAGTGAGGTTGTGACCTGTGGTACCTCGAGTCAGCCATCCAGCATAGTACCTTTCGAAGAAACACAATTCAGCTCAGAACAATGCACTAGAAGAAAACAGACCTTATAAAAGGTCTGTTCAGAGGAATGGATACAGAAAATGTGGTACATTTACACAATGGAGTACTTACTCAGCTATTAAAAACAATGAATTTATGAAATTCCTAGGCAAATGGATGGACCTGGAGGGCATCATCCAGAGTGAGGTAACCCAATCACAAAAGAACTCACATGATATGTACTCACTGATAAGTGGGTATTAGCCCAGAAACTTAGAATACCCAAAATACAATTTGCAAAACACATGAAACTCAAGAAGAACGAAGACCAAAGTGTGGACACTTCTCCCCTTTTTAAAATTGGGAACAAAACTCCCATAGAAGGAGTTACAGAGACAAAGTTTGGAGCTGAGACAAAAGGATGGACCATCTAGAGTCTGCTGCACCCGGGGATCCATCCCATAATCAGCCTCCAAACGCAGACACCATTGCATTCGCCAGCAAGATTTTGCTGAAAGGACCCTGATATAGCTGTCTTTTGTGAGGCGATGGCAGTGCCTGGCAAACACAGAAGTGGATGCTCATGGTCAGCTATTGGATGGAACACAGGGCCCCCAATGGAGGAGCTAGAGAATGTACCCAAGGAGCTAAAGGGGTCTGCAACCCTATAGGTGGAACAACAATATGAACTAACCATTAAACCCAGAGTTCGTGTCTCTAGCTGCATATGTTGCAGAAGATGGCCTAGTCGGCCATCACTGGTAAGAGGGGCCCCTTGGTCTTGCAAACTCTATATACCCCAGTACAGGGGAACACCAGGGCCAAAAAGTGGGAGTGGGTGGGTAGGGGAGCAGGGAAGGGGGAGGGTATAGGGAACTTTCGGGATAGCATTTGAAGTGTATATAAAGAAAATAATAAATAAAAAAATAAAAATAAATAAGAGGTCTGTTCGTATAAGAGGTGGGTTCAATTAATGATGGACCTCCTACTGACTCACTTGTGTTAGTTTAAATTAAACATTCTGCAAAGGGGAGAACATGTCCATGGTTAAGTCAGAGACCTATTACGAATTAACAGAGCAAGAGTGTGTGTGTAGCAGGGAGCTGGAGAGGTGGCTCAGTGGTTAAGACTATTGGCTGCTATTCAAGAAGATCCTGGTTCAATTCCCAGTACCCACATGTCAGCTCACAACTGTCTGTAACTCTTATTCTAGGGGATTTGATACTTTATTCTGGCTCTTGTGGGCACTGCATGCCTATGATGCACAGGTAATACATTTAAATGAAATACTTATATGCATAGAATAAAAGTTAAGGACTTAAAAGCTGGAATTTCCTGACCTGAATCTTCACAGGTATTATGCATAGTCTCATCTGCTGTAAAGTTCTTATGTTCAACTACCATGCTATGGCCAGAAAATACTGTTTCCGTGTCAACATCCACCCCCTGTGGCTTTTACGGTCTTTCCATCCTTTTTCTGGCAATGATCCTGAGCTGTGGGAAAAAGGGGTATGTCCAAGAGTATATGGGCAGCACACACTTGATGGATTTAAAAATTGAAAGAAAGGAAGAGAGAAAGAAAGGAAGAGGAAAGAGAGAAAGAGAGAGAGAAAGAGAGGAAGGAAGGAAGGAAGGAAGGAAGGAAGGAAGGAAGGAAGGAAGGAAGGAAGGAAGGAAAGAAAGAAGAAAGAAGGGAGGGAGGGAGGGAGAGAGGGAGGGAAGGAGGGAGGGAGAGAGGGAGGGAGAGAGGGAGGGAGGGAGGGAGGGAAGGAGGGAGGGAGGGAGGGGAGAGAAAAGAAAGAACAGGACATCAAGTTGTGTGGGTAGGGAAGGGCATAGATTTGGCAGAGTGGGAGAAGAGGCAGATATGATCAATGTGCATCTTATGAAATCCTCAAAAATTGATTAAAATGAAAAAAAGAAGAAAGGGAGGAATAAAGAGTTAGCAGCTAGAAGAACTTAACGATGTATCTTATAACAACACTAGGGTTTGGGTAGTGATAGAATCCAGACCAGACGCTGCTCAGGCCATGCCCATCCACAGTAGCCTCTGC
The DNA here is from genome assembly GCF_000001635.26 of Mus musculus. Taxonomy (NCBI): domain Eukaryota; kingdom Metazoa; phylum Chordata; class Mammalia; order Rodentia; family Muridae; genus Mus; species Mus musculus. The sequence continues at coordinate 53,859,036 of NC_000079.6, read as the reverse complement.
CTTCTGGAAAGGAGAGGGAAAGCCAAAGAGTCTGTCTGTCCTAAAACCCCTCATGGGCTCCCCAGGTGCCCAGAACCCAGGACAGTGGCAGGAGACATTGCTACTACCCAAGGAATTTTGCTGACTTCAAGCTGCCAGACTTCAGGACAACAAGGGACAACTGGTTGAGACACATCCCCCATCTATGCAAGGGCCACACCTCAACTCACACCTCATTCTTAGCTCTCCTCACCCCACACCCCAACCCTCACTCCCGCCTCACCACCACCATAGTCTTTGGGACATTCATTCCATTCCAGGAATGCAATGCGATTCTTCTCTCACCCCTACTACCTGCCTGGGAACCAGAGAGACCCTGACTATATGAAATGCCCCTCTTATCTCTAAGAAGGGACCCACACGCACACTCTTCATTGGGGGCCTGGATACTCATCCTAGCCTCTGCCATGCTGTCTGCCTGCCTGCCTGTCTGTCTGTCTGTCTGCTCACAGCACTAATAAATCATGTAATAAAATCATCAGTCCAAAGGATAATCCTTCTCAGTATCCCCCTTGAACCTTAAACCCAAGAATATTAAGGTGGAGAAACCAAAGATTTTTGATGGGTTGCACAGGTTGTCTTTCAATTTTGCCCTCAAAGGAATGGGGATTTTATGCAGAACTAACTGCCCGCAGGAGGATTTGGTTCAGGCTGATGGCAGATGCCTCATTTCTGTCTGTGACAGAAGATGAGGTGGCTTGGAAATTGCCTTTCGTAAGAGGTGTGTGTGTGTGTGTGTGTGTGTGTGTGTGTGTGTGTGTGTGTACATGTATGTGTGTTTGCTCTACTTCCCTCCCCCAATATTAATATAAGGTAAGGGTTGTAATATTTGAGGGAAAGATGGTGTCTCATCAAAGCTTCAATTCTGTTCCCTGATTAGTTCTGAATTCTTTTCTGCTTTGAAGTCGTGAATCATAGTTTGGCCCAAGGGGAGGGTCTGAAAAGTCTGATCTTCCAGGCTGAGTAAGAATGGCATTGCTGAGCTGTGTCCCTGTCCCCCCAGTGCAGACATCATCTTTGGCTGCGCTGATCATCCTCATAGCCATCCTGTTGGCATCCCAGCCTCATATCTCACCCCACGCCCTCTCTCTGGTTCTGTTACTACAGCATCAGCAGGAGCCATATTGCCTTAACTTTTCATAGTTCTTGTTTCTTCCTTCTGTTTTCATGTCCGAGACGAAGTCATTGGTTGGATTTTTATTTTAACCCTCCTGATCCTTTTGGTAGAATTTGTGCCATGTTCTACTGGGTTAGATGGTAGGAGATTTGAGGTGCATTTCGCTCCCTCTGAGCTGGAAAGTGAAGTATCTAAGCCTTCAAGTCATGTGCTAAGGACACCTTGGCATATTTTTCTAATATGATTATGAGAGTAGAGTATTAATTTCAGAAGCCACTGTAAGTAGCCTGCAATGAAAGTACAATATAATTAAAAGCAATTTATCCCTCAACTCCAGTAACATTTAGGGAGTAAATAGATTAGAAGTCGATACAAGGTACTGAGAGCATGAAAGGAAAGAGAGAAATAAATGGCCAGAGCTTTGAATTAGTATTAAAAAAAAATTAGAGAAACAGTGGGGGAGGGTAAGCGAGTTGAAGAGCTGGAAAATTACGGGGCAAATGGAGCTTAGAAAGTTTTAAAGGGTGAATGAAAGTTTCCAGAAAGGACCACATCCCACCATGAGCCTTCTGCAGGGCTGATGAGCAGGTCCAAGCTTCTGGGAGGGTGGAGAGGTTGGGATGTTGCAAGTCCAGAGCCTGATTAGGATTTGTTTTGAGTTATCTTTAGCCTCCTTCATAGCTAGCCCTGGTCCACCACAGTGTCTGACCTGACATCCTTGTGAGAAATGGGTAAGACCTTTTGGAATACATTAACCTAAAAGAACCCCAAATTCCAGCAGCTAAAGAGCTGAGGGGTCCTTAGTTAGCACTTGAAGCATTTTCCATCTTTGCTTGAACCCATCTGCTTAGTGTTTCCATCAGTGTGTTTGCTCCGTGCCTAATAGATGATTATTTTTTGTTCTGTTACTATAATAACTTCATCTAACCATAACCATATAGGAACAGGCAATTTGTAACGCAAGTCCGTGCTCCCAGACCACGGTCCCTCATGTTAGACCCCAGAATAAACTATCCCTTGGGAGATTAGAATCATTTTTATGTTGACAAAAACTGAGAGACTTAGAGTTTAGGAGACGATGAGCCTGATCCTGTAGAGACTTGACACCCCAGGAATGGGGAACACCAGGAGGGGGCTCCTTCTCAGAGGGGAAGGGGATGGTGATGGGGGGAAGAACTCTGTGAGTGGGGACTGAGATGGGGACAACATTTGGGATGTATAAAATAATTAATTGATAATAAGACAATCTGTATTGCACCAATTCAGGAAACACGAGTTAAATGGATGGATTTCAAGAAAAGGAATTGTATAGAAAGGAAGACCAGCAGGGAGGGGGGCGGGGTGGAGGGAGTAGCAATGGTGGGTCAAGTGTATAGGGTGTAAGGAATATAAAAAAGAACAAGATAGAGAGATCGGGAGCAAACACAAGTGCAGGACAACCACCTCGCCCACAGTGTGAAACCTGAACTAAAGCAGGTGAGATGCTGTTCAGCATGAAGACTGTAAACAGTAACGAAGTGAAGTAAAACAGGAAAACATCCCGTCCTCAGTGGAAATCACTCCCTGTGCTTATAGCAGCCGAGAATGTCCCTCCCGTGCATGAGGGGCCCTGTGGATTTAAATCTGCCAGCTCAGGAGCTGCCAGTCTGTGTCACCAGTTCACACTTGCTCCGTCTGCTTCTTAGGACGGTCATAGCTCAGTGAAAATCAACAAGGGCGAATCTCTGCCTGGATACAAGAGGGCTCATCACTCTTGTAGCCCAGCTTTCAGTAAAGGGTGTTACTTTGGGGGTCTGTGCCATCTTCCAGTGCCCATTTGCCTGGTGTACCAGGTGGCCCTACTTGCCCACCTCACATAGACTGCAACGTCTGAGCCCTCTCCCCCTACCCACGTTCATTTTCGCTGGAAACGTTCTTCTGATCAGGGCTCAGACAACTGCATTTTTTCTCGAGTTGGATTGCTCCACTGAGCTTCAAATCAGGGCAGGTCTCCTGTTCTTGGTGTTGTGTCTTATAAAAAGATAAGAGACCAGAGATATGTTTGGTGGAGATGAGGTATGGTGTGGGGAGAAGAGGGTGCTTCTGCAGGTCCATGCTGAGGCATCCCTTTCCCCTCTGAGGTACCAGCTACACTATGGTATGGTATAGAATAGAGTTTATTGAGGGCATGAAGAGGGGAGTTGAGAGAGAGAGAGAGAGAGAGAGAGAGAGAGAGAGAGAGAGAGAAAGAGAAAGAGAGAGAGAGAGAGAGAGAAAAGGAGGAGGAGGAGGAGGAGGAGGAGGAGGAGGAGGAGAGGACTGCCATGAACACATGGGGGGGAGAATGGGGAGAGAGGGGGAGCAGGAGCAAGAGGAGAGAGCAAGAGAGAGAAGAGGGGGCAAGCAGCTCCTTTTACAGTGAGTCAGGCACACCTGGCTGTTGCCAGGTAACTGTGGGGCAGAGCCTATACTAAATGCCAACTCTTAGTGTGCACAGGGAGATGTCATGGACTATGGAGAGGTGGTTGTATAGCTCTGATCTTCTTGGCTGAGCCCTTTAAAGCTGAGTTCAGCATTCGATCCCTTCTTGCCCCAGTATAATAGTGTCTCAAGGAGACTGTGAGTATTGTTGTAGAGGTTAACAGTGAGATATGCAAGTAGAATTGCTGTGAGGGACAAGGAGACAAGGGGCAGCTGAAGTGGGGTAGGGGAACAGGCAAGGGACAGTGTGGCTAGAACAACACAACACCACCTGGCACTTTGTGTGCTAATATTAAAAACTGATAATAAGAAAAACACAATAAAATGAAAGGAGAACCTTAGGGACAGCTAGGGAGAGGGAGAGAGAATATTAAAATATTAAATGTTTTAAAGATGGAGTCAACGTTGGCACCCATTTCATGCGGCACATTGCTCCTACTCATTTAAGTTCTTAGTAATTATTTCTCTCAAAGCCCCAAGCTAAGAACAGCTCAGATGCTCTTCAGTGGATGACTGACTAAACAAACTGCGTTGTGTCCACAATATTGAACTTTACTCAGGACTAATAAATGAATAATGTGTCACTGATTTAATCAACAAATTTGGTGGATCCCAAAGGCATTAGGTTGAGTGAAAAAAAAAAAAAACCGGAGTTGGTAGGGAAGGTTATATATTATTCCATCTCATGCACACAGCGTTCTTGAGCCGACACAGTGGTGTAGCTCGAGAAGACAGGAGTGATACTCTGAGGTTTAGAAGTATCCCGAGGAGGAGGTGCCAAAGCCATAAAGAGCCAAAAGCTTGCTGAATGATGAATGCAAATCAATCTAACTCGATATTTTCTATTCAAAAGACCTGTCTTTTGTTCACTATTACTGCTATTCAATCTGTTCTTAAGGTTAGAATAGCAGGGAAAAAAATAAACAAGGTCCAATTTTAAATGGCATAGAATTTACCCATGGAGATTCTGAGGAGGTAAAGGGAGCAGGTGCAGGGCAAATTGTGGCCTTAGGCAGGGCTCCAGGGTTTCCACAGGCTGCAACCTGAGTGCTGAGCATGTTTCTGCCAGGCTCCTCACAGAAACATCCATCCTGAGGATGCTTGCACACCCTGAAAAGCCAGTATCCTCTGGATAACGGGATCTCAGACCTTCACTTACCAAATATTTTCTTTTTGTCTCATCCTCAATTAACAGCTGATAATATAAGTAGTTCCATACCACCTGCAGGCAAGTCCCCGAGCACTGCTCAAGAGCCACACTCTGGGCAATCCAAGGACTACCCTGACATCAAGAAGGACTAACATGCTCACATGCTAAGAGGGAAGGAAGGGCCAGTCTGCCCTGTGTGTGTGTGTGTGTGTGTGTGTGTGTGTGTCCAGGGGATCACACACTCATACCCTAAAGGGCTAAAGAGTGGAGAGGACTGAGGCTCAAACTAAAGAGTGGAGAGGACTGAGGCTCAAACACTGAGAGCCAGCCCAGTCTGTCCAGAGGGTAGAGTGGGTGGTGGATAACTCTAGACCTAGAGACGCCATGGTGTTTTCAGAATACTGGAGGCTTGCCAATGTAGAAGTTCAGATAGAGAGAGCTGAGGCAGTCCAAACAGAGAGGGAGAGTCAGTCCATCCAATTGGGGAAAGATGGGCCATTCAAACAGTAAGGTGTGGACCAATCTCTTCCAACAGGGAGGTGTGGGCCAGTCTCAGGACTTCAAGGACTTTGAAAGCTGGGAAGCTTCTGGGAGTTCTCTAAGAATTAAACACATGTCCCTGTCTTCAGCTAAGCACATCTCCAAAAAACTAATTTAGCCCTTTGGGAACATACCATTGAATATATCACTAAACAGCAGTCTACCTTTTTGGATTATTAAAAAATATAATTATAAATATACAGTGATCAGTAAGAAGATTGGTTAAAATTAAAACATCAGTTGAAATATGACTTTCAGTTGACCGGGTATCAATTCACAGCAACTGGGTTGTCTAGGGCATTGCTGGTTTCCAGCTTTGTGGGGGACTCGCTAGAGGCCAAAGACTACACACTGAGCTGATGAACCATTGTCTCATGATGGAATTTAAACACTGACATGAGATCTCTGGAGATGGAAAATAAATAAGATTAAATCTGCTTTACGTTACATGTAAAGTTCTCCTGTAATCGATGCGGGGTCACAGGAACTTTGACTTTGCCTCAGGTCTAGCCCTCTGGAGTTGTGGAGACTACCACTCCTTCAAAGCCTAAGAGAATTTTATGATAGACAGGAAGATGGTAAGGACCCTTTATCAGGTGACTACGATGTACTGTGTGCCAACAACCAACCTGCATTGTCTGCCAATCTTTGAAAAACTTTTGGGTGCTACTTTCTCATTTTATAGACGAGAAAAGTGATGTTCAGAAATAGATATGACACAATTCCATTTTGGAAAGTGGTGGAATTTAAACTTTGATTTCTCTTCTTTTTATTTTTAATAGCTCCTATTAAATGCAGGGTTTGTTGGTTTTTTTTTTTTTAACATTAGGCAGAGTTTGGGGAGTCCTTGCTCTTTTCCAGTAAGTCTCACATTTGAGCCTTGTTTTATTTTGTCACCTGCTGAGTTTAACCAGGGCCATCTGTATGGTCATGTGATTAGAGCCATTATGGAAAACAGATAATCTTCTCTGTAGGTATGCAACTGAAGACAATGGCTGCTCCAGAATCATGGGCCAATAGTATAGAAGAGAGAGAGACAGACAGAGAGACAGAGAGAGAGAGACAGAGAGACAGAGAAACAGAGAGACAGAGAGACAGGCAGAGAGACAGTGAGAGGAATGGTAAGAGAGATAGTGAGAGAGATAGAGGCAAACAGAGAGACACAGAGAGAGACAGACAGACAGACACACACACACACACACACACACACAGAGAGAGACAGAGAGAGAGAGAGAGAGAGAGAGAGAGAGAGAGAGAATCCTGCTAGTCCATCCTCAATCTGTGATTGGCCACAGACAAATCTAGTCCTATGCAGGAGCAGCAGAGGCATCTGTGACTGTGTCTGTGTCATGGCCAGAAGGTGACATCCGACAGTCCTCCCTATCCTTTGACTTGACTCTTTTTTCTGTTCCCTCTTCTATTACATCTACTGGCCTTAGAGGAATTGGTGGGCCTGTTCTGTTTAGGACTGAGTGCTCAGCCACCCCACATTCTCATCTCCTGAGCTATCCATGAGTTGGTGTTCATTGCATAGAGAGCATCTCGGGTAGAGACTGAGAGAAGTGTTTGTCTATGAGTGTACTGGCTAGTTTTGTGTCAACTTGACACAGGCTGGAGTTATCAAAGAGAAAGGAGCTTTAGTTGGGGAAATGCCTCCATGAGATCCAACTGTAAGGCATTTTCTCAATTAGTGATCAAGAGGGAAAGGCCCCTTGTGGGTGGGACCATCTCAGGGATGGTAGTCTTGGGTTCTATAAGAGAGCAGGCTGAGCAAGCCAGGGGAAGCAAGCCAGTAAGAAACATCCCTCCATGGCCTCTGCATCAGCTCCTGCTTCCTGACCTGCTTGAGTTCCAGTCCTGACTTCCTTGGTGATGAACAGCAGTATGGAAGTGTAAGCTGAATAAACCCTTTCCTCCCCAATTTGCTTTGTGGTCATGATGTTTTGTCCAGGAATAGAAACCCTGACTAGAACAAATGGTAGAATCACCACATTTAGAAAGCAGTTGACATTTAGAAAGCAGTTGGATGCCATGCCAATGTGGTCTCATGACCTAAGACCTCTTCACCCATAGGTTTTAAAGCACCAGGTGTGAATTCCCTCTGGTGGAGCAGTCCTCAATGTCAATGAGATAGCAGCTGGTCACCTCAGAACAGTCACGTCGCAGTTCCACTTGTGAATGCATCTTGCCCGGCAGGCTGGTACTGAAGTTCGCAGGTGTCATAGCTGGATAAGGCTTTCTCTTATCCACATATGAGGCCTTTCCCTCCCAGCAGCGTGCAAGGCATCCCTGAAAAACATGAAAGCTACTGCCGGGGAGGTACCTCCAGTTCAGACTCAGCTTGACTTCACTAGACCTTGCTGCAGTAATGTGTGGTGTCTTCAGCAGTGAGATCTTATAAACTAGTTCCAGTGGGCAACCAAGAGGAACGGCAAAGCCTGTGATGTTTGGGGCTGCTCTGGGACTCTCTCTCAGCACCTCCTAAAGATGTAGTCTACACTTGTCATTGTGACTTCTGTTTATGAACTCAGGGCTTTTTGTAGAGTAGTAGAAGGCCATAGAGGAAATCTCATTGCTAACTCATTTTTTTATTGGCTTCCTATGTAGTGGGTTTTTATATAGCTTCCATTGGCCTTTGTCTTGGTTAAGTCCTCTTGTCCCTTAGCCTTTCCCATCTTCCATGCCCCTCTTCTGAGTTGTTTCTGCCTGAATATCCCCCTCTCTCCTTTCATGTCACCTACATTCTGCACATCTCCTCTCCATGAAGAGAGCATATGACCAATGGTGTCTTTTGTGCCTTTATAGTTTCCTGGATTTTGCTAGTATGCAAGTTGAACACACTGAATTGGAAATTAAAGCTAGGCTCTACATTTGAGGGAGAACATTGTATCTGCCTGTGCCTGGGTAACCTCACTCAATATAATTTAAGTATGTGAAAATATGTGCTCGAGTTGCATGCATATTTATATGACATTTTGCATATAGGACATCAGCATCTGTGAACTTGGGTCTTGAAGGCAGTTTTTCTCTCTAGGCAATTCCCAGTGGCAGTGGAACCAAAACGTTAGAAGGTGCTGCAATACAATTTCTGGATGAGAATTCTACCCCCTTCAGTTTCTACCTGTTTTTTTCTGATTCCGTTTTATATGTACTGATAGTGAAATAAGTGGACAGACAACCCTCAGGACTAGGTCAGAGTTGGGTGTCCCCTGCATCTTTTGGGGTGTCTGGATCTCTGACACTCCACAGGCAGCTCTCTTTCTTCCTCCTCCGAAGGATGTGATCCTTTTCATGAGTCACACCACTGTGCAGGCAAAGCGGCTTCTCCTTCCCTTCCAAAGCACAGCGACTTAATCACAGATAATCGCTGCTCCAGAAGATTGGCATCTTACATCCCTCGGTTTTGCTGTCTCTCAAGTCAAACAGCTCCGTGAATCGGTGCTGTCAGTATAACAGACATTCTACCAGCATAAAAACCCACCTGTCTCCTCCATGCTTCCTCGAGTTATTCCTCCTTGTAATGATGGAACAGGATGGAAAGACGTCTCTCACCCTATCATTATGTTATAGAATATGTTGATTAAAGTCTTGCGGAGCTCAATTCCATTCCTGGTTAGAACAGAGGAACTTCCATTTATTAAGCATCTCCTTTAGCCAACCCCCCCCCCAACCCCTGGAGTTAAATGCTTTGAATGCATGGCTTCATTCATAACAAGAATGTTGCAAGCAATACAAAGATTGCAATTTTCCAGGTAGGAAGACTGAGGCCGAGAGAGATACAGAATGGAATGGACCGGGTAAAGGTAGGATGCGTTGTTCACATTGTCAGCCAGGGCATCAGGTTGACAAGGACATGCCATTGACTGTAATAGTATTGCATGAAGGCAAACTTACAACTCATTTGGGTGTCATTTGGCACCACCCGTCACAAGGACATTTAAATTGCTCTTCTCCGGGTATTGTACAGGTCTCTTTAGCTTTACTTTTACTGAGAGTAGATCTCTTCTTGGTACCGGATCCATTCTCTTTTCTCTGTTACATTTTAATTTCTTATCCTGTCTCCTTCCCCACCTGTGGACATGGACTTTTAATCTACCAGTAATCCCTACAGTGTGTAAAAATAATGTTCCTAGTAGGGGTGAAGTCTTAGGGGCTGGGCTGGCCTTTGTAGGTTGGCAGAAGTCTGGGACTCAAGTAGATGACCTCTGGTGGAAGATGCAGTCTCTGGCTTTGGCCTTTCAATTACTAAAGAGGTCTGTGTGCTGCCCTTGGGCAGAGATCACATGATTGATCTAAGCCTTGTTGTTGGCTTATATAAATACTGCTTTGAAGAAGACTGGGAATGCACAGGAGAACACAGAAATAGGTATCCTCCAAGGCTGCAAAGGAAACCAGAGAAAGGTAGAAGGGACATCCGTGTAACACCTTGCAAGCTGCTGCAGTCGGATCCTCGGAAGCAGGAAATCTTGTGCTTCCTTGGATAAGTTCATGTGTGTGTGTGTGTGTGTGTGTGTGTGTGTGTGTGTGTGTGGTGTGTGTGTGTGTGTGTGTGTGTGTGGTATGTGTGAGTGTGTGGAGTGTGTGAGACTGTGTGTATGTGTATATGAATGTGTGTGTGTGTGTGTGTGTGTGTGTTGCCAGTAAGATTGCTTTCTTGATACCCTTTCAGTGTGTCTGTCTTTGATATATAAGAAGGACGTTAACTTGTGTGTAACTTGGTAGCCTACCATTTGCTTCCTGAAAAAAAATATTCTTTAACTTTTAACCTTGTTACAAATTACACTCTTTGGGCAATGTTAGAAAGAAAGGGAGAAGAGTTTCTTAGCAACCTTGGAGATGTAGTGTGGGAGTCGCCCAAATCCCATATGCACCCACTGCAAACAAAGCTAATGCACTTCTCTGGTTGAGCAGGCCACACTTGTCACACTGGAGTGCTTGCTCCTCTCTCAGAGCGCCCCTCTGCCTTTCACAAACCCAGGCTTGCTTTATGTTTGGCCTGCTCTCAAATTGATTACTTTGTCAAAGCCTCAAGTCCCAATTTTGCCTGAACAGAACCTGCTGAGAAGAGATCCCAGGGAGCTGTCAGGGTGCTGGGGGTGGGGGGACTGTGTTCTGCCACCAGTGACAACTGGAATCCTGCTGGCAGCTAGCATCTGAGTCTTATGGAAGGGGGAATTCTCCCTTCATGGGATCTGGCAGTTGTTCCAGGGGATTTGAATCCGGATCTTTCTGTAACGTGTCCAGTCAGCTTGGCAGCAGATAGAGCCTGGAGTACATCTTTCCAGGAAACGGGGGTTTCTTAAAATGACTCTAATTCACTTGTATTTATGAAGAAAGCTGGTTATAAAGAGCAAATGAATGAGAGCCTTTGGTGAGTAGAGAGTAAATGTCCATTGCTCTGTGAAATAGCACAAGATGTGGCGAGCAAGACCCAGTCCATCTGCCAACAAGAGACTACAGGTGTCCACGAGGCAGAGTCTTTAGGGGAAGCCTTGCATATGTTTGGTCGGTGGATTACATTAACCCATAGGGACAGCCCTGAAGGAAGGGGAAAAATGGATCTACAGAGAAGTAGGTCTCAACTACACTGGGTTTTGCTCTTTTAGAAGCAACTACAAATGTTCAGAGCAGAAAGAGAAAAAGAAAACAGGAGATACCATGTGTAGTGGCTATTCCTGGTTGTCAACTTGACAATATTTGGAATGAACTACAATCCGGAATTGGAAGGCTCACCAGTGACCCTTATCTGGAGGCTTGGAGATCCTTATCTGGATCTTGGTATGGAGATCTTGAGCCATAGTGACTATGGATTCCAGAAGATTGAATCTCCGAGTTTAAGGAACACACCTTTAATCTGGGCTATGCCTTTCATCTGGGATTAAAGGTGTGGTGGAACACACCTTTAATCTGGGCTACACCTTCTGCTGGAGACAATATAAGGACATTGGAAGAAGGGAGTCTAGCTCTTGCTCTTGCTCCTTCGCCTGCTTGCTGCATGAGACTGAGTAACTGCTAGATCCTTGGACTTCCATTCACAGCTGTGACTGAACAATTGTTGGGAATTGGGCTGCCGACTGTAAGTCATCAATAAATTCCTTTACTATCTAGATACTATCCATAAGTTCTGTGACTCTAGAGAACCCTGACTAATACACCATGCAAGTCAAGAATTCCAAAGGTAAATTTCTCTGAGTGAGGAACAGCCTTCCATGTTTAGAGTAATGGTTTGGTAGACAAACAGAACAGGCAGTTTCAACAATGGTTGCCTGAATCCAGGGTTGTGGGGACGGGCTTCAAGGACTGGCTTACACACTTTATAAATGTGTGCTCATTTGTGGGGCCCAGGGTCTGAAATGTCTGTTTGTCTAATTCTATATAAACATTTTATGATTGGTGTTGCACTTACAATTCCGTCCATTTGAGAGAAGAGTGTCACTAATTTGGAAGAAAACCCTAAAAAAAAATCAAAACAAAAACAAAAACAAAAACAAAACCCTGGATCTACCACAGTTGTATACTGAACCTGTATTGATCTGGATTTTTCCTAGTAGTCTTTAGGGCCATGTCAGTCCCTAGGACAAAGACATGTCTGATTTTTAATGTCACAGTAGCTGTCATGTATTGAGCAGAAAAAAAAAAATTCGCCTGACAACAGGCAACACTCACCTGCATTGCATCACGTTGTATCACATTGTAATACATTGTAACACATTGTATCACCTTGTAATACATTGTAATACATGGTATGAATTCCTCACAAGCACTCCCCGAGGAGGGAAAGATTACCATTCCCATTTTGTAGCCAAGAAGCCTGAGGGCTAGAGTCAAAAAAAAAAAAAAAAAAAAAAAACAAAACCAATGACATACTGATAGGAATTGGTCTAGTTGAATTCATGTGGTCTACAGTTCATGCTTTTTACTGTATCTTTCTGCTCAAGGGAAGGGACGATACATTGAACACCAGAAATGAACCAGAATTTTTCTCATTTAACCCTGGCTACCCTGGGAACTGATATGTCTGTCTCCTTTGACAAAGAAGGCTCCAGAGGCCCAGGAAGGCGAAGGACCTGTGGAGGCCCATAGGGCGGTAGTAAAAGTGGATTTCTGTTGCTTGCTCTATGGTACCTCTCTCTGTGCAGCATGAACCTGTTCCATCTGGGTGTTATCTTCAGCCCTGATACCCACTCCCCTCCTTGCTTGGTGCCGTTCTGCCTTTGGCCTCTTCCTAAATCCATACTTCCTTTATGAACCCGCATCTCCCAAATCCCAGGCCCTGCACACTCTCTCCATGGCCCATCTGTCAGCGCTGCACGGTATCTGTCAAGGATCCAGAGGCGCCACCTGTGTTGTTCTTCTTGTCTCTGCAGAGATGGTATTTTCTGTGTTACAGCAAGACACTTATTGTTTTCCCTAAAGAAATAAACAAAAGGCTTTCTGATTCCACACAGTTCCCTCAAGACAGGCATGATAGCAAGAAACATGGTTGGGCAGGGGTTCCCTTGTCTGGATTAACTGGACTCTTTGGATAGTCATTTCAAAATTCAGAGGTAGAAAAACGAACAGTGTCTCATTAAAACTTAGGTGCCTGTTTGATTTATTAATCATCCTGGCTTAATACTCCCTGATAAGTCGGCCTTGAAATATTAATCACCAGGTTCGTGGGAGGGAACTGCTGGCAGTCACTGCTTTCCCTTTTCACGGCTTGCCTGCCCACATCCGAAGCCTGGAATAGAACTCAGGGCTCTGAGGGTGAGGACTTGTAAGGTAACGGAGGGTGGGTGGTCCTGCACCGCAGGCCTTCCCACCAGCCGAAATGTGACTGTTACTCATCGCCAGGCGCCATGACCTTGCTTGCTTTGCCCGACATAACTCTTTCCCTCCGGAGCCCAGTGCCTCTCACTTCACAGATGAGGAAGGCAACGCTTGGAAAGGGATCGATGTAAAGGACTCTGCCCAGGCCTGGGCCAGCCGGCTTCCTCGCCCAGCAGCTTAGTAATAATTGCCCTGAAGGGTGTTTCTGAATGATCCTGGATTGATAGAACTAGGGAGGTGTCAGGGAATAGGTCAGCAGGGAGTTATTTGTAAGTTTGTTTGTTTGTTTTTCACCCCCAAGATCAATCTTTCTCCAGATTTTGATAGTACTCAACTGCTTTGGTTTAATTACTTTGTGAGACTTACAGACTCGCCTATGCAAATTCACTCTAAGATTTGGATTTGAAAACAGCCCGATTTCAAAAGCCCAAGTGCGGTCACTTATTCATTTTATTAACTTAGTTATATAACTATCTGGTGGGCAAATGATATTCATTTGTCTGTGCTAACACTCCAAAGCATGCTTATGGCTTCTGTTCCCAGAACCGCCCAAAGACAGGACAGACACCTTTAAGAGGCCTGATGGGAGTCGCCACCCGCCATGTTCATCCGATAATTTCTCCTGAAGACCCGGTAGTGGGTAGAGAGACGCCTCACCTTCTGAGTCACTCAGGACTGTTCATTCTCTCTGTGCCATTTATATCTCCACCTAGGTACACTACTTAGGCTCTTCAGTTTCATTTAACTCCACGGTTCAGGAACAGAATTTTTTTCTACAACATTACATAAAACAAGTTAAATGTATAGTTAAAAAAGCCAAATTCAGGGCTGGAGATATGGCTCAGCTGTTAAAAACCTAAAACCTCAAATTTACTCCCATCCTCCCACGTGACTTGCTTTCTTTGATTATTGTAAAACATGGCTAAGTGATGGCCCGCCTTTCTATGTCTTTTCTAAATTTTAACAAAGACAGACTGGTAACACAGGGATTAGACATTGTATCAGAATGTTTTTATTGTTGTAACAAAATACCTAAGGCTGCACAGTTTGCTTGGAGTTGAGGAAGCTGAAAAACTAAAATTGAGTGGTCCCATTGTTTTGACCTCTAGTGAGAGTCCTTTTGATGGTACTGCACGGCAGAAGGCATCATGGTAGAAGCAGGTACAAGACAGAGAGAGCACACAGAGAAATTAAAATCCAGAGCTAGCCTGGGCTCTGAGGTCTTCTTTTATGATAACTCACAATCAGGAGAACAAACTGAGGTCCTATGAGAATTGCATTAATTCCTTCTGAGGGCAGCACCAGCCAGGACCTAACCACTTCCTGCTAGACTCACCCTTTGAAGGCTACTGCTTATAAAAAGTATCATATCGAGGCTAGGCCAATGCCTGGGCAAACCCCATTCAAACCAGAGAACAACTATCCATCAATTTGTGTACATAAGTGCATTTATCTATCTATCTATCTATCTATCTATCTATCTATCTATCTATCTATCTATCTACCAACCATCTATCTACCTATTAAACTGTCTGTCTGTATGTATGTAGTCTATCATCAAGTGGCTAAATCACTGATCTATTACCTATTTCCACCATCCATTCATCTATCAATACATGGATACTACCCATGTATTCATCTGTGTGTGCATTTACCCATGCATAGGTGCATCAATCCATTCATTAGCTTATCTGTCCATTTGCCTGCACATCTGTGAGTCCATCTATCCATTTATGCATTCATCATCTATCCACCTGTTTGTGCATCTGTGAGTCTATCTATGCTTCTGTCGGTTCACCAGTTTCATTTCTGAGCCAACTTGCAAGGCAGCATGTATGTACTGTATCTGCCTTGTGTGACCCATACAGCAGAGCCTCCTGCAGAACCTCTGCTTTAGGTCAGGTACTATCTCATGGTGTTTTTAGCCTTTTCATTGGGGGAAGCTAGGGATCTGTATATTTCTAGAGATTTACCTAATGGTCACAGAGATGTTAAGTTAGGTACAGAGGTGTCAATAAGTACCTATTCAGAAGTCTAATGATGGTCCCAGTATAATTTGGCTCTGGGCTTGCAACATCCCCAACTCTCCCTAATTGTTGCGGTCCATTCAGCTAATTGACCTTGCAAAGGTGAGCGGAAGGTACCGCTTGCTTCTCAACTGCATCGCCACTGCACCGATAACAGAGAGAGTGGATATTCTTGTTCTACATTTAGCAAAAATGTCATCAGTTGCTCCTCATTAGTGTAATGTTGGCTATAGACTTGTCAGATGTGGTTTTTATTTTGTTTTGTTTCATTTTGTTTGTTTTTTGTTTTGTTTTGTTTTGTTTGTTTTCCTTCTGTTCCAGGTTCAAGACATTTATCATGGGGGCATGCTGAACTTTGCCATGTGCCTTTCTTTATCTATTAAGTTAGTCATATGATTTCTGCCCTTAAAGTCTTCCTCATTTATTAATATTTGTTGAACCAAGCTTGCACTCCTAGGAAGAACTGACTTGGTCACAAGGGATGACTCCCCCCCCCCCACACCCCAATGTGTTCTTGGATTTGGTTTGCAAATATTTCATTGAAAAGTTTTGTATCTGTGTTCATCAAAGAAGCTGGAGTATAATTTTCTCCCTTTCTGTTCTGTCTTTATCGGGCTGTGGAATCAGGCTAACACTGACTTCATCGAATGCATGTGCTAGCGTTTCCTCCCTGCTTTGTGGGACAGTGTGAGAAATACCACGTTATATCCCATTCAGGGGCCACGCTTCTGTGTTTTCCTACCCCACACATCCTTCATCAAGGAGGGTTAGGGAAAGACTGACTCAACGGGCGCCACAGTCCCTGGGCAGCCATTCCACATAGCTCTTCACAGTGTTTTTTGGATCTAGCAATGGGCTGAGACCTATCGGTGAGGCAGTAATGTGACGAAGCTGTCACAGCTTCATTCCAACATCTGCCCACTTCTGCTCCACACCGAACTCTTTCCTGCTGATTGCTGCTGCCGGAACTATTCCCGACAAGTGTTTTTTAAATTCAGATTTGAAAAAAAATTAGAAAGAAAAAAAAATAAGTTCTTTATTCAATGAGACTTCTAGCCATACTCTCCCTGAGTCTGTTGACTGTTTTTCTTTAAAATTGTTGAGAAAGTGACAGAACCTGAGCAGGAGTTCCGTCAACCATCCTTTCTGGTGAAACTGACGTCATCCTTCTAGAGTGGACTAACGGGGATTTAGGAAGCTCACAGAAAATCTTGGAAGAGCTTAGCAGAGGGCAAAGGACTGTCCGTTTTAATTTGCTTTTATAAGAGCTTTCTCCAACGCTGTGTTTGAGTCTTTGAAGAAAATCCTAGGTAATAAAACAATGGCTGGCTAAGACAGTCTACCCTGCAGTGCTTTGTCTATCAGTAACTGGACATTTAAAAATGTAATTCGTTTTACTGTCCTGTTCTTCGGAATTCTTGGTAGCTTTAACTCACTGGGGACTTATTACACAGCCTTGTCTCCCCTGAGCAGTGACATGTGCCACAAAAATCCAAGCCGACAGCCACAGCTGGTAAAGAGCACTCTTTAAAATTACAGACACTGGAACTCAAAGTGTCTAGGAAAGTTGATCAGGCCTGCTACCACCATGTGTTACATCTGTGTTTGACTGACTCTCAAGTGAACAGTCACCCAAGTTTCTAGACTCTTCTACCTCTCTCTCTCTCTCTCTCTCTCTCCCTCTCTCTGAAATATTGTAACAAGAAAAACTTTCATACCTCTCTTCCCACAAAACATCTCACCATCTTCACTGATTCTGTTTTTTTGTTTTGTTTTTCTGTTTTTTCGAGACAGGGTTTCTCTGTGTAGCCCTGGCTGTCCTGGAACTCACTCTGTAGACCAGGCTAGCCTCGAACTCAGAAATCTGCCTGCCTCTGCCTCCCAAGTGCTGAGATTAAAGGCGTGTGCCACCACTGATTCATCTTAAATAGAACAGTTAAGTTTCAGAGCACAGACCCATCCATGTGCCACTACTATTTTCAGAGACAGGAGTCCCGTTTCAGCTCTTCACTACCATCTTCAGGAAGGTTTTGCAATTTTGTCCCAAGGCATATATTTGGGATAGTGAACCAACCTTGTATCCCTAGGCGGCTGTGGAAACTATCCATTTACTGTCACTGTTTTGTGTGGGAGATGAGAAAATTGCCCAAGGCAACATAATAATGTGTAATATTAATGAGCTTCTCAGCGCAGGCTTCTGGAAGACAGACATTCCCAAGCTCTCTGACTTGGAAAAAGAAACTGTGTGTGTAGGGTGGCAGGGAATGGGATTAGCTAAAGCAAAGACACAGTAAAAGTGGCCTTGATGTACTCTGCCTCCTAGCACTGGGAGGTAGATGTTATTAACCAGATCTACAGAAAGTAAAGTGGAAGGAACGAAGAGAAAAATGGAGGCTTGCTTATGGGTCTTAAGCTGGAGAGTTGATGATGGGTGATGATATGTTCAAATAGGGGTAGTAGTTGTTACAGCAGAGCTGCACCCCATCAGCCTGCAGAGCTCCCCCCACACCCCACCCCCACCCCGGTCAACCTGCAGAGCTCCGCCCCATCAGTCTCCATAGACAGAGCTCTGTATGTTTGTTTCTTCATTCTGCACCCAGTTCTAAGAGGCAGGTGGTCAGCAGCAGGCTTTCCTCTCCAAATTAAGGATCTCTCACAGTGCACCATATTTGGGCTGCAAGTGCAGATGTGAAGGCCACTATTCCCTTGCTTGTCTTACAAACTTTGGAACGATTAAACAACTTGGGGGAGTGCAGGATGTTAAGTTTGGAGAATCAGAAAAGCCTGGAAGAGAACAAAGGAGCGGGTGCTGATGGGATGCGCTTGTCAGGTCTGTATAAATAGCAACTTGTACCCACACGGCGCCCACCTCCTCAGCACACATCAAAGAGCAGGTTAGAGCAATTAAACTTTACCTTGAGTTAAGTCTGAGGTAAGGCCTACCTTGTTATCTTGCAGGGGGAAAAGGCAGCCACCAACTCACAGCTTCACTGAGTGTAGTCAGGGGCACTTTCTCAGAGAGTTGATGGTGGGCATTCAGAGCAGAGCTGAGGCCAGCTGGTGGCAAATAGGTGTGTAGTCATTTAGGCTGATGGAAATACTTGAGCAACTCTTGTGTGGCTATTGCTCCAAGTATCTTCTCTGAGACCCATCTTTTTTCATCCAGTTTCTTTTCTAATATAAGAGCTGTAGTGTGGAATTCAGGCTTTCCATTTCCATAAATACAAGCCTTTTATCATCCCCTCCTCTCTGTGTGTGTGTGTGTGTGTGAGAGAGAGAGAGAGAGAGAGAGAGAGAGAGAGAGAGAGAGAGAGAAAGAGAGACAGAGAGAGAGAGAGGGAGGGAGAGAGAGAGAGAGAGAGATTCATTATGTAGCCCAGGTTAATCTTGAACTCATGATCCTCCTCCCTCTATTTCCAGAGTTCTGAGATGTCTGGGCTGTGAACTGCCTATCTTTCCTTATGAGGTATGTGGGAATAACACCTGCCTCCTCTGGATCTGATGAAGCCAGAAGTGACATAGATGGTCAGGGTCTATGAAAAGCTGTGATGAAGGGCACCCTCCCTTCTATCTATTTACACACAGACCTCCATGAGAAGGCTTTACTTTCTGCTTCTTGCCCAAGAAAATTCTAGAAGGTTGTGACTATTGTTATTTATTTCCATCCCACATTTCCATCAGATGTACTTAGCTGAGTGAACAGTATCGACATACTGGATTTGACTTAGCAGATGATGAGTGAGGGCTGGAAGATGGCTAAGTGGTTAGAACACTAACATCTGGGTTGGGTTCCAAGGGCCCACGTGGTGGTTTACATGTGACAGTAACTCCAGTTCCATGGTATCTGGCATCCTCTTCTGGCCTCTACAGACACCAGGCATGCACTCGGTACACATACATACATGTAGGCAAAAGACTCATGCACATAAAATAAAAATGAATTAATATCTTATTAGTAGGTAATGTGTTGACTTATATGACTGAAAATAAATCAATAAGTAGAAATGATTGATACCTGGTAAAGTGTGGCTTGTGGCCTCAGAACCAGTATCAGTGGATATTATGATCATAGCTAATGACTTCTTTGATTAACATTCTTGGAGAATATCATATTGAGCTCATTGAACTTTCAAGAAAATGCTGTGAAGTGGGTCTGATCACACTCCTTCCTTACAGATGGGAAAAGAGAGGCACAAGAAGACTGGGTAACATGCTATGTCTGCTTGCACAGAAGAGAAGCTGGGCTTCGATGCCTGCTTGCCTCACACCAGAGCATGGACTGGACTGTGACTCCGCATCATCTCTGCGTTGGATGGAAGAGAAGTTGCTCATTCTCCTCGAGAGACTGGGTTTCAACACGGCAGGCAGAGAACATGGAGAATCACAGAACAAAGTGAGGCATGCAGTGATGAATGCCAGGCTCATCCAGCATTGCAGACAGACCTGACAGCTCCATCCATACAGCAAGCCAAATTCAAAATCACTCATGAAGCAGCCTTCCAATGCAGCCAGGCAACGGGGCAGAACAGACTGCAGACCTGTCCCCAGTTCTGGCTAAGTTACTTGTAAACACTGCATTGAGTGTAATTATATGGGTCTCCATCAGGGGAAGAAATGTTGTTGCTATTGGGACTTTTTCTTGTCTCTTCCTGTTGTGGTAGGAGACTGCACAGGTCAAGGTGAGCACCTGACTTGTGTAGGTGATGACATCAAGGGCAGGATCACACCAACAAGCTTAGGAAGCCCAGAAAGTAAATACAACTTACAAGGTGCAGGAAGGTCCTAAGACTGCAAGGTTCATGTGGCCCCACCCTGTGATTATATAAATAATTACAACTGCTGGAGAGAGGACACACTAGCTGGTCTAGTCTGATTGTTGGCAAGGTGTACAGAGAGCTCCAGGATTGTGGCTTTTATGAATTTTCCATCATGCTGGGATGAGATTTCCACTATCTTTGAGTCACCCATGCTTCTGTAAGCCACCCCTCATCTAGGTACCTGTAAGTTATTCCCCAATAAGCTCACTGGTTCATTCAATCAGACTTGAGTGAAACCACTTCTGTGACCTTTTATTGGTGGCCTAGCTGGAGCGACTACCCATTAGATGACATTTCCTTAGAAAACGTCATGAGGCATAATCACCACCTGTCTTAGTTTGCTTCTTTGTTGCTGCAATAAAACACTGACCAAAAGCAACCTCTGGAAGAAAGGGCTTATTTCATCATATAGGTCCCTTGGTCTGTCATCAAGGGAAGCCAAACACAGGAGCTCAAGCAAAGAGCCTGAAGCAGAAGTCATGGATGAATGCTGCTTTGGGGCTTGTTCCTCCTGGCTTGCTCAGCTACCTTTCTTATTCAGTCCAGGCCACCCACCCATGGATGGTGCCACCCACAATGAGCTCTGTTTTCCTACATCCATTAACAATTCAGAAACTGTCCCACTTAGGCCTAGGTAGCTTTGCTGAGCCCCACTGGGGGTGGTGGTACCAGTGATCAAGATGAGATGCACATGAGAGAAAAGAAAGCACAGAGAGTCTGCTGCTCAGTTTGTGCTGAGGTAGAGTTCCTAGGGGGTAAGTGTCATAAAGGCAAATTCAGTGGTCAAGTGTTCACGGGCCTCTGGAAAGCCAAGCCTAAGCAAAGTTCATTGGCAGCATATAGCATAGGCTAGGAGCCAGGCAAACCTCAGTTCAAAAGCCAGCTCTGCTTTTTCCTTTACTGAGGCTCGGGGTGAGTCCAACAACCTCTCAAAGTTCTGGTTTTCTCATGTGTGCGCTGGTAATAACTCTACAGTAGCCAGTCTTTACCAGGGAATGACACAAAGATGTCACTAGTGCAGCCATAGCAAGAGCTCTTCATAACGGTTGTTATTATAACACACACATTCCTCACAGGAGTCTCCTGCTCGTTTTTCATACACACCCTCTTTAGCCACCTAGAGAAGATAGACAAGAGATTGGGCCACTTGTAAGGCTGGATGCTTGAATTTGTTTGTTAGAGCCACCACCGACAAGTGCAACCAAGCCACTACAAACCGGGTAAGCTCAGCAGAAGTGGGACCTTGACCATTCTGAATTCCAGAAGAGTGAGACCCTTGTGTTGGCAACACCAGTTTCTCCCAAAACCTCATCACCATCCTCCTGCCATCCCCTACAGGCTGTGCATCATCTGGGACCATAATCCACCCATAGAACCCCATTTTATCTTAATTATTCTTTTATACCACTGCCTCAAAATATAGTCACCTTCCCCATTGAGTGATGCTTGAGACTTCAACAGAGGAATTTTGGAAGACACAATGCAGCCCATGATGACAATTTACTTAGCGCATTGTTATGTGGTTTGCTCCTGTACTGGCTGGAGTGGTTGTCCTACAAGGGTGGTGAGCAATAATAGATTCCCCTGGTGTGGGTACAGCTAAAACAGGAGCCCAGTTCCCATCAGAGGTTGGCAGCCCTGCTGCCACAATCAGCCACCTTTCAGTCATTTTTTGTCTTGGAGATCTGAAAGGCTGGGATATCTGCATTCAGAGGATCCGCCTTTCTATCATGCCCTCAAAGAAGCAGATGAGCAGATGTCTCCTGCTCAGCGAATGTTAAAGCAGAACCCATAATGGAAGAGGCTGGGTAGCCTCAGCTCTCACTATAAGCAAATGCTCTCAAGTCTCAGAAGGCTGAAAGAAGCCAAATTGCAGAGTTCATTTGAAGGGCTCAAAAGCTGGAAATGAAACCTGTGTCTGGTGTGTGTGTGTGTGTGTGTGTGTGTGTGTGTGTGCCTACCTCTGTGTGTGTGTGTTTCCTTCTTCCCAGCCCAGCATATACTATCATTGCTACAGGCAAAACATATGAAGACCAATTTTCTTTTCAATAAAATCCCTTTCATTCTGGAATATTAAACACAAATTTCAATTTTCATAATATCCTTCAGGAACCAGCCATGCCCCAGACACTGCCTTGACACTTCCATTCCTATTAGTTCAACTTTCATTCCCAGTAACCTTGAGAGGAAGAAGCTACAGCTGAAGAGGCTTGCTGAGGCAAAGTGGGTGTGGCTTTCCAGAGTCTCTCCTCTGTGGATTGACTGAGCCAAGACTTGAGCCCATGTGCACAGGTCAAATTTCATGCAGCTTGCCCTTGGCCTTGCTGACTTTGTCAATGCCTGATGCAGATGCCAATGCTGTGTAGCTTGAGGTGCACATATCATGAGGTATAGTGCTGGAGAGATAACACAATGGGTAAAGTGTCTGATCTGCAAGCATGAGGATGTAAGTTCGATTCCCAGTACCCATGTAAGGAACATCAAAGTATCTGGGATGGTGGTTACTCATAAGCCCAGATCTGGACACATTACCTGCCAACTGAGTGACTCAGAAAACCCTAGGTCCTATTAAGAAATAATTCAGCCTTGAAAAGTGAGACTTCTTAGGAATGATACCTGAAGACGACCTCAGACATTGATAGGTATCTACGTATTCCCCCACACAAGCAGTCTCTCTTTCTCTGTCTCTCTCTCTCTCTCTCTCTCTCTCTCTCTCTCTCTCTCTCTCTCTCTGTGTGTGTGTGTGTGTCTCTCTCTCTGTGTCTCTCTCTGTCTCTGTCTCTCTCTGTCTCTGTCTGTCTCTCTGTCTCTCTGTCTCTCTGTCTCTCTCTGTCTCTCTCTGTCTCTCTCTGTCTCTCTCTCTGTCTCTCTCTCTCTCTCTCACACACACACACACACACACACCAGGAAAAAATATGGCTGGAGGTGTGTTCTACAGGAGTGATATGAACAAAGCAGAGAAAGAGGTGCCATATCTTATCTTAAAACATTTCAAATCACTTTGTGCAGGGAAGGAAGGAAGATTTAACATGGCATGATGACAGTCAGCAAAAATGCATGTTTAAAAAAGGGTCTCAGTGGGAGGGCACAGTTATTCCTCTGCCACAGAGGAGATGCTCTGTGTGACATCATCATCCCCCAAGACACTTTTATGCTGCCCGTGACCTCACGCCCCCACCCCGGCATGAATGTGTCCCATCCTGAAGTCTTTCTAGCACTGTGCTTGCCCCTCGGCTGTGGTAGCATCCTTTCTTTTCATCTTTACTAAATACCACATGATAATGGCACACAACAATAGCCAGAGCTCTCTGTGGAAGATGAGGTCCCTGCCAGTCACCGAAGACCTGTGTGTGAGACCGGAAACCAGAGGCTTCTCCGTAGAACATTCACCATCCTCTAGCCTAGGACCTTCATGTTCGGAGGACACTCCCAATTTTTAACTTAAACATTTTCATTTTGCAGTTATAGATTTCCTTGCAGTTGGGAAGAATTATACAAACAGGCCTGCGGGGCCGTGGGTATTGGGGAAAGAGGGGAGTGGGAGAGAGCCCGCCTCCCGCCAGAATTCCGGTGCTTTGGGTGGGCAAATTTGATAGAACTGAGCATCCTTTCCATGCAGCCCCAGGTGGGCATCTGGCTGTGTTAAGCCACTGACCCCACACGGCGAGTGGTGGACAAGGGGCAGCCCAAGGTACCAGGTAATCAGTCTCAGGCATCCCATGCTGGATAAGGCGGAGGAGCTGAGAACAGAATAGGGCCCCAGGGTAACACTCAGCCCCGAAGATAAGGGAAGACAGGGCAGGGGGAGAGGGAGGCGCTGGGTGGTTCCCACGCGGGCAAGAGTCCTTGGTCAGGTCAGTAGCTGGAGCACAGGAAGGCCTTCTGGTAGGAGGTTAGACGTGTCTCTTAGGAGAAAGCCTATCCCATCATTCAAGCACAGCAAGTCTTCATGATCAGAGATAGTCTATGGTTTTAGAGATTTATTGTAGAAAGGCAGGGGGAAAGAGAGAAGGTAGAAAGAAAGAGGGACAAAAATAAAAGAACCTCTGGTGGAATCACCATGCCTGACTTCAAGCTATACTACAGAGCAATTGTGATAAAAACTGCATGGTACTGGTACAGCAACAGATAGGTAGATCAATGGAATAGAATTGAAGACCCAGAAATGAATCCACACACCTATGGTCACTTGATCTTTGACAAGGGAGCTAAAACCATTCAGTGGAAAAAAAGACAGCATTTTCAACAAATGGTACTGGCACAAGCGGCAGTTATCATGTAGAAGAATGTGAATTGATTCATTCTTATCTTCTTGTACAAAGCTCAAGTCTACGTGGATCAAAGACCTCCACATAAAACCAGACACACTGAAATTTATAGAGGAGAAAGTGGGGAAAACCCTCGAAGATATGGGCACAGGGGGAAAATTCCTAAACAGAACAGCAATTGGCTTGTGCTGTAAGATCAAGAATTGACAAATGGGACCTCATAACATTGCAAAACTTCTGTAAGGCAAAAGACACTGTCAATAAGACAAAAAGGCCACCAACAGTTTGGGAAAGGATTTTTATCAATCCTAAATCTGATAGGGGACTAATATCCCATATATACAAAGAGCTCAAGAAGCTGGACTCCAGAAATTCAGATAACCCCATTAAAAATGGGGTACAGAGCTAAACAAAGAATTCTCAACTGAGGAATACCAAATGGCTGAGAAGCACCTGAAAAAATGTTCAACATCCTTAATTATCAGGGAAATGCAAATCAAAACAACCTTGAGATTCCACCTCACACCAGTCAGAATGGCTAAGATCAAAAATTCAGGTAACAACAGATGTTGGTGAGGATATGGAGAAAGAGGAACACTCCTCCATTGCTGGTGGGAGTGCAAGCTTGTACAACCACTCTGGAAGTCAGTCTGGCGGTTCCTCAGAAAATTGGACATAGTACTACCAGAAGATCCAGCAATACCTCTCCTGGGCATGTACCTAGAAGATGTGCCAACTGGTAATAAGGACACATGCTCCACTATGTTCATAGCAGCCTTATTTATAATAGCCAGAAGTTAGAAAGAACCCAGATGTCCCTCAACAAAGGAATGGATACAGAAAATGTGGTACATTTACACAATGGAGTACTACTCAGATATTAAAAACAATGAATTTATTAAATTCTTGGGCAAATGGTATATCTGAAGGATATCATCCTTACTGAGGTAACCAAATCACAAAAGAAGTCATTAGATATGCACTTACTGATAAGTGGATATTAGCCCAGAAAATTAGAATACCCAAGATACAATTTGCAAAACACAAGAAAATCAAGAAGAAGGAAGACCAACATGTGGATGCTTCATTCCTCCTTAGAATAGGGAACAAAATACCCATGGAAGGAGTTACAGAGACACAGTTTGGAGCTGAGACGAAAGGATGGATCATCCAGAGACTATCCCACCTGGGGATCCATCCCATAATCAGTCACTAAACACAGACACTATTGCATATGCCAGCAAGATTTTGCTGAAGGGACCCTGATATAGCTGTCTCATGTGAGGCTATGACAGTGCCTGGCAAATACAGAAGTAGATGCTCACAGTCATCTATAGGATGGAACACAGGGCCCCCAGTGAAGGAGCTAGAGAAAGTACCCAAGGAGCTGAAGGGGTCTGCAACCCTATAGGTGGAACAACAATATGAACTAACCAGTACCCCCAGAGCTCCTGTCTCTAGCTACATATGTAGCAGAAGATGGCCTAGTCGGCCATCACTGGGAAAAGAGGTCCCTTGGTCTTGCAACATTATATGCCCCAGTACAGGGGAACGCCAGGGCCAAGAAGTGGGAATGGGTGGGTAGGGGAGCAGGGCGGGAGGAGGGTATAGGGAACTTTCGGGATAGCATTTGAAATGTAAATAAAGAAAATATCTAATAAAACAAAAAAGATACAAAGGCATTAAATACTTTTAGTTCAAATAAATAAATAAATAAATAAATTTTAAAAAAAGAGAGAGGGAGAGGCTGGCCATGGCCACGTTGAGATAAGGGAGGAGAGAGAGAGAAGGAAGGCTAGAGAGTAAGAGAGGTAAAAACTTAGAGAGAGTGAGGTGGGGCCAAGCAGCCCCTCTTATAGTGAGCTGGGCTATCTTGCTGTTGCTAGATAACTGTGGGGAGGAGTCTAGCCAGAATGCCAGAATCTTGGTACATTGTCTATGTGACTGATAGCCACATGCCTCTCCTGTGGGGGTTGTAGGGGTGGTAATTTCGACAGGAGCCAGGGGACATGATCTAAAACCTTCTGTCCCATGTAGGTGGAAATTACCACCCACTGGGTTCCGCTGGGGTTCAAGACCTAAGCGCGACTGGAGACCAGGTTGTCTGTGCGCAGCCCATTGCCCCACACAGGCCTTGTACCATATTTGCTCAGTTTTCACCATCAACAGCATTTAATAATACTTTAGTACATTGCACCTGTGGCGATGATTTAATGCAGTCTACCAACCTTTTTCCAGATTTTCCTTTCCGTGTGTGTGTGTGTGTGTGTGTGTGTGTGTGTGTGTGTGTGTAGTCCACGTATTTCCTTCCTATGGTCCATCTTAATTTTTAGCAACTGCTCTCCTGATCTTTATTTCTATAATTTTGTCATTTCCAGAATATTACTGTAGTTAGCACTCTTCAAGGACATTGAATAGGATGTGTTTGAGTGACTATTATTATAAAGGTTGACAGAGCAGGTGTGGGTTCACACAGCAAGCAGACACACAATGACGTTTATTATAATGAAGGGGCCTCATGACTTGATGCATCTGCCTTCTAAGGCTCTTCCAGGACAGAGGCTGTATCTTATTCCACCCCAGCCCCCTGTTTTGCTTAGAACAGGCCTGACATTCTTGGACTAACACCTGGATTATCTATGGATGATTTAAAGAGCAACCCTGATGGCTTTGCATATTAATGATGATACTTCCTTGGGAGGTACTGGCCTACAGAAGTGCCTACCTAGGTGTATAGACTGAAGTCAGAGAATATATGAGATTCAAGAATGTGTCTAACATCTGGGAAAGAGCCTGATTTAGGAACAAATCAACCTACCAGGATACCAATAACCTAGTGAATAGTCTCTAGACCATCTTTTCACTTGACTCATACAGTAACACCTTACTGAACACTCCTGTGGTTTCAGTGATTGCTGGTGCTGGGAAGACAGCTCAGCAATGAAGAGCCCTTGCTGCTCTTCCAGTGCCCACATTGGGCAGCTCACATCTGCCTGTAACTCCTGCTTTACAAGATCCAATGCCTTTTTCTGGCCTCCAGGGGCCCCTGTGTATAAGTGGTGCATACGTACACAGATACATATGCATGAAAATTTACAAAATAGACACAAATAGTGCCTATAGACAGACAGACCTTATGAAGGTAGTTTCTTAATTGAGGTTCCCTCCTCTCAGATGCCTGTATCTTGTGTCAAGTTGACATAAAACCAGCCAGCACACTAGCCAAAATACCAAAGGGATGTGATATTATGGTAGTTGTGGGGTAGTAATTAATTAAAAAGAGCTTTTGACTTCTGCTCAAATTTTGGAGATTTTTGGATAAGCGGATTCCTGAGGAGTAGCATAGCTGAGGTAGAGACACTTTCAGTGGAGTGTTTTAAGAAATGAAAGATGATTTTAAGGCTATAAGCTATAATTCCAGAGCCTTGGGATTGGTACAGATATTGCTGATATGTTGTGGAGTATTTGGGCACAGTTGGGATGCACATACAGGAAATATTTTAGATTTACTGGACTGTGGGGATGTTGGTGTGGGTAATCTCATCCTGTGTTTCTACATGAGGGCAGATGGTACTCAGGGACAGAGTCGGGTCTGCTGGGCACCTTTTCCCACTGAGCACCTATGGTAGGTGATGGAATTCTAGCTCACCAAAGAGGCAGGTAGAAGTTTGGATGCTCCCAGAATCATTGAGCCACAACTAGAAAGTTAAGACACTCGTGCTTTGGAATGAACGTCTTCCCCGCTCCTTACCCAAGGGCTTTCTCAGTTGTGATTTGCTAGACTTCAGTTCTAGAATCTGCCAGGGTCCCCTAAAATTTCAAGTGTTGAAGGCTTGGCCTTCATTTGGTGGCACTATTGGAAAGTTTGGGAGATGAGGCACAGTTGGAGGATGTCACTCCTCTCTGTCACTTCATGCACTCAGCATCTCCCAAGGCAAGCAGTCTTTCTCTGCTATGTGTGCTACATCCTACTTAGAGAATTGAGGTGTCAGTCAAAGCTGGTCTTGGCACCTGCACAGGGACTATCGCTGAGTAACCGGTGGCATCTGGTAGAGAAATCCCTCTGTGACTGAGTTAACCCTTTACAGTGTCTCCTTAAGGCAGAGTATCACTAGTTTGTCCAAGCTGGCCCTGTGTTTGTCAGCCTCCTGCCTCTGCCTCTGAGTTCTAGGACTGGAGGTGTGGGCTACCATGATCAGCTAGTCTTGTGTTTCTCCTGTCACCATTCTCTGCTGCTCTAAAAGAGATTCTTCTTGTTTTGATTGCAGTGCAGTGAGCCTTATGTATTACTATAATTCCACTTGCGGCCAGACTTTACCCCTTGCTCTCCTTTTCCTATCTTCTTTGACTCATATCTTGTCCTGTCTCATGGTTCTCCACGTCTTGAGGCTCATCTCAGGAATTTTGTGGTGAAGTGGGTAGACAAGCACAAGTCTGTTTCCTATTCCGTATGAGTGATGCTGTCTTTAAGCTGTGGTAAAACTTGTACCCAGCCCTTGCTTCCAGAGTCAGCAGATGCAGGCTGCATCATTATGTAGGCTCACTACTTCATATTATAATATGAAGTATCTATGCAGAAAGGATATGAGGACCAAGTAGAGTAAATCAGTATCTCTAGTGAGTACTTCTCAACTCCCAGACTCAATCTCCTTCTCACAATTATTTTTCTTATGACCACGACAGTCATCACAGCCCTACTGATCATGGTAAAGAGGACAATATTTATAAAACTACAATGAGCACATCATGTTTATTGACTCACCCAGTCCTAATTTATTGTTCAAGCTCAGCTCTAGACAACTCAAGTACAGTCTCTCTCTGAAGACCACCAACACCTGTCTTTACATTCCATGAAGTTTTTGTGCTTATATTGCTTCTTGTCATATCAACCACACTTTACAAAATTAGTGGTTGACTTGAATTTCAAAACACACTTTAAATTTATCTGAGCCTACCCCTAGATAGCACTGCGATGCATAAAGATGTACAGAGTCAATATCTTGTTGTATTCCTGACTGCTGCCTCCTGTCCCTGATAACATTACTGTCAATCATTTTAACTATCTATATGATGTAAATTGCCCAGTACATCATCACTATTATTACTTTTAATGTTATGTTTTAAATCTAATAAAACACATATAATATAATTTTCATTTATTTCTTCTTCAGTATTTTT
Source organism: Mus musculus (assembly GCF_000001635.26). Classification (NCBI taxonomy): domain Eukaryota; kingdom Metazoa; phylum Chordata; class Mammalia; order Rodentia; family Muridae; genus Mus; species Mus musculus. Next base: position 53,829,628 of record NC_000079.6, on the reverse strand, counting down.
TCCTTAACCATGTGGATCTGCATTTCTGGCCAGTATGATTCTCCTCCTATGTGAAGAGTTTTTATTAACAGTTCCTATAAGCTAATCTGCTGGAAAACAATTCCATTAGCTTTTGTTTGTTTGAAAAGGTGTTGTTGTTTTGTTTTAACTTTTTGAGGGAATTTGCACTAGCTTTTATTTTAAGTTTTATTAACCCTTTGAGAACCACATACAGTGCATCTTGATCATATTCAGTTTCATCCTAACTCCCCTGAGGCTCCTTGTCCTTCCCCACCTACCCAACTTTGCTTTCCTACTTCTTATACACATTGAATCCAATCTATGCTGCCCACATACTCTTCTGTGCATGCACTTGGTTGGTGAGTTTTTTCTTTCCTTTTTAATTAATTAATTAATTAATTAATTAATTTATTTATTTATTCACACCCCAAATGATGCCCTCTTTCCTGGTCCCCCCTCAAAGAATTCTTCCCCCCATCCTCCTCTCCTTCACCTTTGAGAGGGTGCCCCACTGGTAGCCCCTCCCCTGGGGCATCAAAAAAAAAACCAACTTGAAACAATCCAACTAAAATTAGAGACAAGACACTTAATTAATCTATGCTGCCCACTCTCCCTGTATCTATTCAACATAGTACTCAAAGTTTTAGTCAGAGCAATAAGACAGCTAAGGAGATCAAGGGAATAGAGATTGGAAAGGAAGAAGTCAAGGTATCATTGTTTGCAGATGATATGATCCAATTCAATCAGAGAACTCCTACAGCTGATAAGCAACTTCAGCAAAGTGGCCAGATATAAAATTCACTCACAGAAGTCCATGCACTGTTTCCTTTAAAATGAAGGATCTCATCCCACTGTCCTCCTCCTTGCATAGTCTCAAAAGAGAAGTTGGCTGTAGCTCTTATGCCTGATTAGCTGTAAAAGTGTATTTCTACTCAAATTTCGTTCAATTTTTCTCCTTGTCTTTGATTTTTTTTTCTAGTTCGAAATATGTTCTATCCAGGTGTAGATGTCATCTGCTATGCTTTTGAGATTTCCATATCTGTAGTTTCACTGCTAATTTTGGAAAGCTTTTTCACTATTTGTATCTTGTCTTCACCACCCTCTGTTACTTCTTGCTTTCTATTTGGGTTACACTGCACAGTTGTTTGATGCTCTCTGACACTGATGATCTTTTCCCCTCTCTCTCTGTCTCTCTCTCTCTCTGTCTCTCTCTCTGTCTCTCTCTCTCTCTGTCTCTCTCTCTCTCTGTCTCTCTCTCTGTCTCTCTCTCTCTCTGTGTCTCTCTCTTTCTCCCTCCACCCCACTTGTTGGTTCCTAGTGTCTTCAAAGTCACTAGTATTCCTTTTTTTTTCAGCTGTGTTAGTTAATGGATGAGCCATTAAGGGTTCTTGTCATTTCTCTTATGATTTTTATTTCTAATACTTTTATCCTTTGTAAGAGCTCTTGTCTCTGTCCTTTCTGTATATTACTTAATACTTATGTTAATCAAAGTTATTTTAAATTCTTTGATAATTTTATATTTTGTATTATATAAGGCTTGGTTTTGGCCCTTTTCATTGTCCTTGGTCTGTGCTTATTTGTGACTACTTTTTTCCTCTTTAACATGAATTTAGAGCCTTTGTTAGGGGTCAGATGACGCTTCAAGTTCCAGGTGTGGAGGTAGATATCCTCTAGTGTCAGGTTGTATCTGACCTCATTATGACTTGGGTTATGTTTGCTGGTTTGTTGCTGCTGCAGGTGCTAGAGGCTTCAGAGCCCCCCAGTGTCCCCATTTTTCTTGTCATCGTTCTTAACTTTGGCCTAACTTGTCTCTCTTCTTCAGAATCTGTGTCTTTTCATCTTTTTATCTTGAATACACTGGGGTTAGACAGTAACCCGGTTGGTACCATGGTAGGCTATGGTGTGCAGTGTTCTCTCCAGTTATTAAATGGGAGTCCTTCCCTGACTGTTGTCTGTAGCCAACAAGTGTTCAGTCTTCACTTCTCCACCTATGTGAGATAGGAAGGGGAGAAAGGTATGATAAGGCCCCAGGCCAATCTCCTGCAGAGTAGGCTTCTGTTATAAAAACACTGGCACCTTCCTGGGCATGGGAAACTTAACTATTCCTCTCCTCTTTCCTGAATAACAAAGGGAACCCTGCTCTTCATCATTGACACCTGATGAGGCTTTTGGAGGCCCCAACAAAAGGGGCCCTCCTGCTACATCTCTTAGGAACTTCTTACTTTCCTGCTGGTCCAAACCAGCTGCCAATAGCTTGTGTAGTCAAGGACACAATTTTACCAATTTCTCAAGTGTCAAGATCATTCCTTAATGTAGTGGTGATCTGAATTCATTCTAAATCCTCAGCTCTTCTATGAGCCCCAATAAGCCACTGGTTTTATTTTTTTTTTCAGTTTGTTTAGCTTTGTATTGTTTATAAGAACAAGCAAACCCAAAGCAGAATCAGGTTCTTGCACTTCAAAATTAAAACTAGAACCCCTACTAACACATCTAGAAAATAGATGTGGATCCCCAACAACTGGGACAGGGACTGTCCCTAAATCTGTTGCCTGCCTGTGGATCCTGTTCCTCTAACTGTGCCACTTTGTCTGGACTCAGGGAGATAGGATGCACCTAGTCCTGCAGTGACTTAATGTGCTGAGTTAGGGGTTATGAGGGGACTCCCCCTTCTCAGAGGAGACGGGAGGGGGTAGTGGGGGAAGGACCGGCCTGTGTGAGGGGGTACTGGGAGGACAAGGGGGATGATATTAGGATGTAAAGTGAATAAATAGATATTTTTTTAAGTTATGGGGAAAAAAAGAGAAAATAGGTTCTCCTTTCATATTATACATTCCAACCACAGTTTCCCCTCCTCCCATTCCTCTTCACTCCCACACACACCTCCCATCTTCCCCAAACCCACTCCTCTATTTCCCCTTCAGAAAAGAGCAGGCCTCCAAGAGACAACAACCAAACAGGATTAAAAGATACAATAAGAGAAGGCGAAAGCCCTCATTTAACGGATGGACAAGGCAAAGAGTTCCAAGAGCAGGCAAAAGAGTCAGAGATGCATTTCCACTGTTAGGAGTCCCACACCACCACCAAGCTAACACATAGGATATACACAGAGGACCTAGTGCAGACCCACGTAGGAGGAGCCCTTGTAACCATGGGCTTTCCACCATGCTTCTTTGTTCCCTGAAATAACAATTCTGGGAATGAGTTATATGAATACATGCCTAGGCCAATAGCTTTGTTCCCCAACTAGCTCATGTTAGTCAGAAGGTGGCTCACTTCCAGGCAGACCATGCCAGGCCAGCATAGTCCCACAAGAAGAGATTTTTATTGGATTGGGGGATGGGGTAGGCAAGGAAGAGAAAAAAAGAGGAAAAGGGAGATAAGGGATCAGGGTCTCAGTCTTTTATTCGGACCATGATGTAGATGCCAGGTAATGAATAATGCGCACATGTGAGGCATACACTGGGAGGGTGGCAGTTGCCGTGGCAACGAATGCAAAGGGTCCTTGTCGCCTAGGGTTTGCCTCATTGCTGGATTCAGAAGCTGACTGTAAAACTGCTTCTAATGCTAACAGCTCATATCTCAATAACCCCCTTTATTCTAGTTTATGGGCGCCACATGACAAGCTACCTGTCCTTCAGTCTCATGTGTCGATCTCCATCAGTGTTCTGGGGGGCAAATCTCCTTTTCCCATCTGTCTCTGTTCCAGAAATCCTCTCTCTATACAGGAACTTCCATTTCCCCATTTCCTGCCTAAGCTAATGGGTCAACATCATTTTATTGACAGAGGAAGCTTCCATCTATTACACAAGAGATTGCTCTTACACACCCTGCTTAGCTGATTCTGTGGGCCATGTTCTCCCATTGTCCTCCATCCCCTCGTCCCCCTACAATTTTTCCTCCCCTATTCCACAGGGTTCCTTTTTTCTCCCCCGACCCCCAGGGTTTCTTGATCTTCAAGGGGAGGGACCTTAGACTTTCCCTCTCTCTGCATAATGTCTGGCTATGGGTCTCTGTGCTTATTCCCATTTGCTGCCAGCAGTCTCTCTGATGAGTGGTCAAAGCATCAATTCATGAGTATAGGTTCTATCATAGGTCTCTGAGCTATCCAGTCTCCATTTCCTGGCCATCCAGGAAATGTAGGACAAGGGTTCCTTCTCATGGTATGGGCCTCAACTTAAAGCAAACATTGGTTGGCAACTCTACAACTTCTCTGCCATCATTGCCACAGCACATCTTGTAGGCAGGAGAAGATTGTAGGTCGTGGGTTTTGTGGCTGGGTTGCTACCCAGGTTTCTCTTTCCTTAGCCTTCGGAGTACCTTCTCACACCAAAGAGACTAGAACGCAGGGTTTAAGACTCCAAGCCTAAACCTGCTTGACCTCTCTAGATTCAGTGAGCTGAGCAGAAGTTGTCCTTGGCAATGGGACCCCTGTTTGCAGAGAGCAACCTTCAGTCCTAGCATCAGCCTGGATTGGTTAGGGATCTCCTTCGGACCTTCTTAGCCAGCAACTCAACCAACCAGTCCCACCACTGGAAGCCTTGCCTGGTTAAAAAGATAGCCAGTTCATACTCTGCATCTGAACAGGGGCCACCCTCACAGATGCCAGGAAGTTTCCACTGTACTAGGCTTTCACACTGTCTCCCCAAAACCCACTAATTCCAGTGTCTCTCCCTTCACTCCCCCCACCCTTCACTCCCCCCAAGTTGATCCCTTCTGTTTCTATCTCCACCTGCCACTGTCCGCCCACAGAATCTATTCTATTTCCTCTTCCCAGAGAGATCCATGCCCCGCCCCCAAAGCCCAAGTCTTTATTCAACCTCTCTGAGTCTGTGAATTGTAGGTTAATAGCTGATGTCCACTTATAAATGATTACAGACCACACTTGTCCTTCTGGGTCTGGTTTTCCTCATTTGAGATGATTTTTTTTTCTAGTTGCATCCATTTGACTGCAAATTTTATGATGCCACTTTTTAAAATCTTCTTGTTTTTCTTTTAGGGAATGAATGGGAGTCATACATTTCAAATCACAGGGCCTTTGATACAGTCTTAATCAATTCATAGCTATAAAGGGAGCATATTATTGAAACACAAGGTTTTGCACTCAATTGTCAGGAAGTGACTCACTGTCCTCTCTTCTGCCAGGAAATAGAAACTCCAGTGTCTTCAGAAATATGAAAAACTTCGTTAGCATTTTAATACAAACCTTCAATAAAAAGGTTTTGCTACCAAACCCAAACAACTAATATGCAGGAGCTTCAGCTTTTATGGATAGTGAAGGGTGAGTCATATTAGGAGAGGTTGGATGGTTATATTTTAAAGTGCTTTGCACATTATTATTTAACTAAGATCCTTTAAAATATGGCAGGACCACCTACAAAGACACTTTGGAAGGGAACCACCTTCTCCTTCAGCAGAGTAAGTGGGTCAGGCAAGGGGTGCCATATTTAGCAAGCAAAGAACTGGAACACAAAGTTGAAACTTGAATTTTTTATACACAACAGATGAATTTTGAGCATAAGAATTCCAGTCCAGTATCTGGCAATGTCAATCAGAACCTAAAGGGAGATTTCTGAGGGAGGATTAGAGATCTCCATCTTGGATGTGCAAGGGGAAGTCACGAGGGACTCAAGTGGATGAAGGCTAAGTATTAAAAGGAGAACAAAGAGTTGCATGAGATAATGTTTGTAAAGTCAAATTCTAAAAGTATTCTCTTGTGTGTGTATCACTTTGCATTATCCATTGATCTGTTGATGAACATCCAGGCAGATTCCATTTCCTTGCTGTTGTGAGTGAATACGGATGTGTGAGCATCTCTGTGGGAGGATATAGAGACTTTAGGGGTGTATGTACAAGAATAGGCTTATGGCAGTTCTATTTTGTAGTCAACTGAGACCCATGCAAAGCATTGAGAGTAGAGCAATGCTTGTCCATCTCTCCACTGCTGAGATGGCTCAGTGGGTAAAGGAACTTGCTGTGAAACCGTGGTGACATGAGTTCAATCCCCAGAGTCTACATGACAGCGGATGGAAAGAATTTACTTCATAAGAAAGTCTTCTGACCTAAACACATACACCATGGCACACATGCCCACCACATATGTCATACATACAGAGGCACACAATAAAAATGTACAGTCTTACCACAAAGTAAAAGCCAAGACTGAACAGATTCACTGCCAAGTTCTACTAACCTGTTAAGGGGATCTAATACCGATGCTTCTCAAGCCATTCCTCCAATGGAAAGGAGAGAGATATTGGCAAATGCGCGCGCGCGCGCGCACACACACACACACACACACACACACACACACACACACACACAGAGAGAGAAAGGAAAAAGGAAAAATTCAGACCAATTTCCTTGATGACTATAGATGCCAAATTTCTCAACAAAGTATTTGCAATGCTATGTACTCTTGAGTGTGTGGTCACCTCCCGTGGACTGTGAAACATCCAAGAGTTTAGGAGCATCCCAACAGGGCTCCAAGGGTTAAAAAAGAGATCAAGGACACAAAGCTCAGGAGAGAGAGAAGAGAGGATGAATCTGGGAGGGGCTGGAGTTGGGGAAGAGAGTGAATATGATCAAAGTACACTGTACAAAATCCTTAAAGAATTAACAAGAATATCTGCAAAGCAAATCCAAGAATGCTAAGACAGATTCTATGATGTGACCAATTGATTTCATCTCAAGGATGCCAGAGATTGGTTCAGCATATGCAAATAGATTATAGTACATCTTTTAAATAGGCCCAAGACTAGAAATCACATGTTCATTTTAATAGATGCAGACAAAAAAAAGGCATTTGACAAAGCTAAACATGGGATCAAGAAAAAAGCCCTTGAAAGAACTGGGAATAAATGAGGCGCACCTCAATGTAATAAGGGCTGTATACAAGAGACGGAGTGGGATGTCCATCACAGCCAAGAAGCCACATTCTGCTTACTTTCATGAACATAGAGAAATTGTCTTCAAATAATGCTCAGGGTTAAAAAAAATCTGTTAATTAAATGGCAGTTGTAACCAGGAGATGAGAATTAATTAAGGGAGAGTCATACAAGTATAAATAGGTTTAAATCACAAAATAGTCTTACTTTCAACTTAATTGCTTATGTAATTAGAGTTAATTGCAGAGTAGAGGTTTGGTAATGTAATAAAAGTTCTTTTAAAAAACATAGCGATTAGCCCAGTTCCCTCTACCCCCTACCTTCCCTCACAATCCATCCAGAGCCTGTGGGAAGTCTGATTGACCCAGTGTGAAGTCAGAAGCATGTGACCCACTTCCATAGCCCAGTTCCATGTTCCCTCTCTCTCACTAGGCTCCTGCCAAGAAAGGCAGGAAGTGACTGACCCAGAGTAAAGCAGAGATAGACAACCCATTCTCCTATCCCCTTGCGGTTTCTGCGATCTTGACAGGACATTCCAACTGCGCTAGTATGAAGTGTGAGATATACAACCTGCCCTCCTAGCTGCCTTCGCCTCCTGCTGGGACCCGAGGGAACTCTGATTCAGCGTGAAGTCAGAGGTACATATCCAGGTTACCTGTGTCCCCATCCATCTCCACGTTTCCATCTGTACCCATGGGAACACTGACTGTCCCAGAGTGTAGTCTGAGATCTGTGACCCAGATCCCTAGCCACCATCTCCAGGCTCCTGCCAGGACACATGGGAGAACTATTGACCCTATGTACAGTCACACTCATGATGCACAATCCTATTCCCGCTCTGGTTTCTAGGCTTTTTCTGGGAATCATGGTGCTTCCAAATTACCCTGTGTGAGGTCAGAGATCTACAACCTGGTGCCCCATCCCCTCAACCCATTTCCAGACTCCTGTTGGAATTCCTGTGGGACTCAACCCACAAGAATTTCTACCAACCCAATGTGAAGGAAGACCCAAGGGGGCTTAACCTGGTTAAGTAAGGTTAGAGACTCATGGCTCCACATCTCCATGATACTTCTAGATCCATGGAGATTTTAAATTGCCCCATGTGAGTTCAAAGATGCAAAACAAAACAAAACAAAATAAAACAAAACCCTCAATCCAACAATCTTCTTCAGCCCATCGACACTATGGCCATTATCCCTCAAGCTCAGAGGTCACACTGAAATATGTTCCCAACTCGACTCGTGAGTCCCCCACGTCCCCCATTCATGAGGCCAGAGGTTGTACACCTCAGACACCACCCATGGATCAGCTAACACCCCCACAACTGAGCTCCGTGCATCACCCACCCTGGCGAGTAACTACCAACCGCCAACCCAATTGCTACTGCAGCATGTGTGCAGCAGAAAGACTTGGTAATGAACTAACTAGATGTGCAAATCTCAGCCAGAGCCACAGTAAGGAAGACCGAGTGAGTCATTGTGTCTCCTTCAAAAGTCACCAACCCCACCAAAGCATCCCTGGTAAGAGACACTTGAGCGGGATTCCAGATGAAGAACTCAAGGGGACAATTATAAGCACATTCATGTCAAGCAAGACATGAAGATGCCCTGGTGAATTTAAATAGCAAAGGGATAACCTCCTGAATGAAATCTAAGAGGGCACGAGTAACAACTACATGAAATAAGGAGACGAATTCAGAGTATAAAAAAATAGAATACAATAGAATTACTAAAGAAAACCCGAAATGATAGGAAATGAGGACGTCAACAAGTCAACTGAAAAGCCTGGCAGAAGCTTTAACAGTACAGGGGACTGTGCAGAAGACAAATTGTCAGGGCTTGAAGACAAGATAGAGAAGCTGGATCATTCAAAGGAAACGGTAACATTTCTAAATGTGTCTCAGTCAGGGTTTCTCTTCCTGCACAAAACATCATGACCAAGAAGCAAGTTGGGGAGGAAAGGGTTTATTCAGCTTACACTTCCACATTGCTGTTCATCACCAAAGGAAGTCAGGAACTCACATAGGGTAGGAACCTGGAGGCAGGAGCTGATGCAGAGGCCATGGAGGGGTGCTGCTTACTGGCTTGCTTCCCTTGGCTTGCTCAGCTTGCTTTCTTGTAGAACCCAGGACTACCAGCCTAGGGATGGCATCACCCACAGTGGACTGGGCCCTCCCCACTTGATCACTAATTGAGAAAATGCCTAACAGCTGGCTCTCATGGAGGCATTTTCTCAAGGGAGGCTCCTTTCTCTGTGATAACTCCAGCTGTGTCAAGTTGACACACAAAACCAGCCAGTATAAGGTGCATCCATGGAACATGGGAGACCCTTGGGTTACCCTGAGAAGACCAAATCTTTGACTATGGGCAGGGAGAAGGATGCTAAGCCAAAGACACATTAAATATTTTCAATAAAAATAAACTCCCAATCTATGGAAAGAGAAGCCCATCTGGATACATCTGGATACAGAACAAACACCAAATAGACAAGACCAGGAGAGAAATTTTCACATGAGATTCTAGTAAAATATTCAATGTACAGAATATTCAAATTGCTGTGCATCTATTCTCTGACCTTATTTTTTTTATTTTACAAACCAGAAATCTAACCCTGTTAAACAATTAAACCCTGTTACTGTCCCATCCCTCCCAGCCAGAATGGAGTCTCTACTCTAGGTTTCTTATTCAATGGAATTGTGAGCTATTGTCTTCCTATGGAAAGCTTGGCTGACTCTCCATCATGCCATCAAGGTTCACCTATATTGTAGCATATGCCTCAATTTCTTTCATTTTTTAAGGCTACATAATCTTTCATTAGATGTGTATAACACATGTTTTCTATCTATTCACCAATCAATAGATATCTAGATATTTTCTACCACTGGTATATGTGAACAATATTGCTATAATTACAAGTGTGCAGATAACTCTCCAAGACCTTGTGTTCAATATACTGAAGCATGTGTCCGTATATACACACATTAAGTGACAGGAAGTAGGATTGATGAGTGGTCGGTAGTTGTACCGCTATTTTTTTTTAAGCACTGGTCTTCATAGTATTTTTACAATCTCTCATTAACACCATCAGTACAGCAAGCTTACAGGTTTTCTGTACAAAGAGACTCGCTTCATTTCAGAACCTCAGTTTAGTATAGACATTTCTGTTCATATGTAGTGAGAAGATGGCATAGATGGGAACATTTGGGGGAAATGGGGGTCATATTTTATTAATTTGTTTGTTCCCAGGACAGGGTCCACGGCCTGACTCTCAAAATATAACAAATGTGGGAATTAAGTAAACAGAGATGCACTATTTAGTAGTGGAAAGAATACATTTCAGTTTCTCAGCTTACTTCAGAAGGGTTGTATTCTGCACAGTGCTTGATATTTAAGGATAACTCATCGTGAAGTTCTGTGGGACTCATGCCTGTTAGTGCCATAAGATCAATAAATTGTACTGGACCACAGGTGCTGGTGGAATGAGGGCACCTGTATGGTAACATCTGATGAACGCAGAACCTCTATGAATGCAGTTATAAATATATACAGATCAGTCTCTGGGAGTGATGGTTATCAAGATAACAGAATCTAGAATCACTTGGAGATGGTCCTCTGGGGATGCCTGTAGGGGGTTCCACTCACTGAGATGGAAAGGCCTGCCCACTATGGGCATCACCAGTCCCTGGCTGGGATCCTGGTCTGTGTAAGTGGAGAAGGATAGCTGGATAGCAGCAGGCAGGCATCATTCCCTGACTTCCAGGTCCACCTGCAATTTCCATTGCAGGTATGGCCTGGGAAGATCTTTAGATTATTCATGTATAAAACTCAATTGGACCACGTCCAGCCATTGTCTCCCATGGGCTGACCCAGGAGCTTGGGCATATCTGTGCCCTGACAGCACCCAGTTAACAAGTGAGATTTGGCAAGCAGAGTTGAGGAAGCAGAAGCCTACATGTGAGGTACCCACAGGAAGATGAAGTGTGAGGCATGGTTGCTCTGTACAAGGTAATGAGTTGGTTGTCTTCCTCTCTTTGACAGTCATGACGGCTATGGAAACTTTTACTAAAGAATATTGTTTAATTGTTTAATTTTCCATATATTCTGACTTGCAATGTCTCTGCTCTCATGCATGGAGACTGTAGCTATACTTGATGCTTAGCCCACTCAGGGTTCAGCAGCCTGCCTTTCTGTTCACTCAGCACTGAGCTTTTATATAATGCATGACTTTAGCCTCTCATTCCAACCCATTTTCTTTAAAAAAAAAAATCGCCTTTCATTTTCAAGACATAGAGGCAGGTGGCACACTATGTAAGCCGCGAAAGAAAGGATGAAAATATCTGCACATTTTGTACAGTCTCCAAATATCCCAACATAAATATTTACTAGAGGCCAGTTCAGCTTCCCGGTCCAAGAGGAAGGTGAATTTCATGCTACATAGGAACAAATCTCTCAGAATCTGTCTCTCTGTGTGTGGTAGGAGATGGGCATTGGTAAGATATTCACCTTAGAGCACCTCAGGTCAAGCTCGACTGTTCTTCTGTGAAGCAAAGGGAAGCCATGATTGAGGTAAGACTTTCCTCTAACTAGTTACTGTAGTCATAACTAGTTACTGTAGCCGTGTTATGCCTCCATAACTTGATACCCGCTGTTGTCTGGGCTAAGACTGTGCCTTCTCTCCCTGCCCTCTTTGAAATCATGTATGCACCATGTAAGAGAGAGAGAGAGAGGCCTTGGGATCTGGAGAGATGACTCAGCAGTTAAGAGCACTGGCTGCTCTTATAGAGGACCCAAGTTCAGTTCCCAGCACTCACAGGGTTACTCACCTGCAACTCTTGTTCCAGATCTGACAAAATCTTCTGGCCTCTATAAGACACACATACGTACATGTAGGCAAAATACTCATACAAGATAAATAAATATAGTTTTAAAATAAACACATGCTAAAAAGGCTTTACCTGCAATACATTGTCTCAACCTCTCCACACCCACCATCACCATCATCATCATCACCACCACCACCACCACCACCACCACCATATTCCTCAACATTACCAAGCCATCACCACCACCATCATCATTTTTATTTCTTACATCTATTGAGAATTTAATATATCTCTAAGCATTGCTTAAGCACTGACACTCAATGGTCAAAGCAATCCTATGTAGACCGAAGCGAGTTAAATGAGGTGACAATGCATGCCACACGGCTCTATGACACAGGTGGCCCAGTGAGTCCAGAAGAGTGCCTCCAAGGGGCATAGTGTGGCTTCTTCCATTCCCCTTGCACTCTTCCCCCAGTTCCTGATCTTCTTAGGAACTAGTGCTCTGCCCATCTGTCCCTGGGTAGCTTGCCTCTGCGTCGGCCCAATGGACAGTGCCTGCAAGCAAGTTTCTCTAAATACCTGCTAAAGTGAACGTGTGACTGCGTGAAGACTGCACCAAAGCAGTTCCGAACATAGTGCTCACACATCCGGTGAGTCCTCAGGATCTGTTAAAAAAACCAAATAAACAGTGCGGAGATCTTGTAGACGTGACTCTTCATCCTTATCCCTCATCGCTGACCTTATTTAAACATCTTTCTGGCCATCCCGCCAGGAACAACACCTGATGGAGTCCACAGAAGGAAACTCTAGGAAATCCAAGTCACTAACCTCCTGGCCAAGGGACCAGTGGTCAGCCTAGAACCTGGTGCATCCTAGCTGACCCCAATGAAAATGAGCCCACATCCCTTCACTCTTTACTCCCAAGGGCTTGGCCCAGGCCACCATCCTAAGTATATCCCAATGCTCATTCCGCAGCCCTGTATATAAGGTGCTGCTGGTGGCCAAGTGCCGTGTAAGTATCAGCATTTACATTTTTGAGTGTGGGTTTCCATGAGTCAGGATGTTCTCCCGACCTTATAGCCGAGAAGACCCAAGCTCAAAAGAGATGACGTGTGCAACCACATGTGTCCAGGAAGGGGAAGGATCAGACTCTGACACGAGGGTCTCCTGATTGCCAGGCATGTTCCCCCACCCCACCCCCATATGAGTCCTCCTTTCTTCCTCTAGAATTTTTCGATTTCCATCCTCACTTAACTCTCACAGGTCTCTGGGGCTTCCTCATGCCCTGGGAACCCCACTTTTATAGGACACGTCTCCAAGGAGTAGACACTCCATCTGCCTCACGCTGACTGCAGGTCATGCCCAAACCTGCCTGACCCTTACTGTTAGACTCTAAGATGAATACAATCCTTGTCTTCTACTTCCTCTCTCTGTGCTATGCCATAAACCTAGACTCCATCCATCCATCCATCCATCCATCCATCCAACCATCCATCCATCCATCCATCCCAGTGATTTCTATATCCAGTCCTGGGAGATGTACAAGTCCCCTGATCTTCCACACCTGTCCAGCCTGAGTGATTTGAGCTACCAAAGCATCTCCATCGGAGACGCCACCCGCTGCGACCCCTTGGAGAGGCTGCTAGAAGATTTACCTTCCCCCGAAAAACTTCAAGAAGGTCTTTTGCAGTTTGTATCTTTTGCCCTCTGAAGTAAATGGGAATGGATGGGCTCACTGAGCAGAAAATGCCAGGACGCATTCTAGAGCTCAGAATTTCCAACACAGGCCTTCTTTGAGGGGACTGAACAAGCAGGCGATGCCAGGAGGAAACTGTTGGCCTATGGCTGCTCACAGCGGCTCAGATGCTTCCAAGGGGCTGCTGAGTGTATGAATCAGGACAGAACAATGGCTCAAGATATCAGGCCAACGCCCTGATCACCCTGCTATCTGCTCTGTTGCTCACTGAGTCTGTGGCCCTCGCTCACCAAACGGTAATTGGTTGCTCAGTATAATGTGAGGCACCGAAGATGTGCGATGAGTAACTCTTCCTGGCACTTACAGTCTAGTGAACAGGAGGCTGTTGACAGCTAAGTCAACAAATACAGGTGCAATTATAGATTGGGAGGGTGCCACGGTGCCAGCTCAGATGAGAACAGGGTATGTGGCTTGTGCTTGCTCCTCTATGCTTGCCTTCTTACACTCAGGATAGGATTTCTGGGGCTTTCCCATCAGCCATGGGTAACACTAGTCCATCTCTTCTCATTGTGTTCATTGTATCGTAGTTTGAAGTTCCCAACCATCTGCCCATTGAAAGCTTAGCTTCTTCTATAAATCAAGCAACAATTGTAAAAACAAGTCTGGGCCAGTTCACTCATTGTACATAATGTTTTCATTAGTTTTTTATTTTAATTTTAATATATATTTAATAACTGTACAAGTGTATGGGGTTCAGCCCATGATATCAATACATATTTAATGGTCAAATTAGGGAATTTAGCATATCTATAACCTCTAACATTTATCATTTCTTTGGGATAACAGCATTCACAGTCCTATTTTGTAGTGATTTTGAAACATGCAACATTACTAATTAAACGGCTTTTGCAGGCATGAGTATGACACACATGGCTCTGGCAGGTCCCAGTCCCCTCTCCCTTGCTAAACATCATTAGATTACATTCCTAAAGCTAGCCAGCACAGTCTATTCCCTTATTTGGCTACTTCCTCCTTCTGAGGCTGACTACCAACATCCAGCTATCGAAGTAGTGAAGTCCAGCGATCAAAAGCCATTGGCTACCATATAACTAGGGAATAACATGCCAGCTACCATAGTTAACATACCCATTAAAAATTAACCAATTTCATACTGACCTGGAGTTTCCCCCTTTTCTTTTATAAATTTCCATTTGCCTATGTGCCTCATCTGTCTCCCTTCTCTCCAGAGGCAGCCCTTTGTCCCTCTAGGGAAAAAAAATATCCCTCCCTCCACCACCCCCTCCTTTCTCCTCCTGTCTCTTATTTCTGCCCTCTGTCCCTCTGAGGTAAGAACTCAGTCTTGGCATGTCCTGTGCTGGTTCCAATTCTTTCACTAACTGTAGCCACCATATGCATCATTTTCCCTCTGACTTCTGTCTCTACTCATTCACAATGGTACCGCTCTCTCTATTTCCTGGCACCTGCCACTCATCCTGCTTTCTCCTCCCACAGCACCAGCCCTCCTACTTCTGTCTGCATGGCTTCTTTTGTCCATGCCTGGCTGATTTCATGTCATAGAACGTCTTCACACAAATATTCGTCTAAGGCTCCCAGAATGTCAACAGCTCCCTATTTTACGTAGAATCAAACTCAAATCCCTCCTTTGGCTTCTAGTGCTCTTTCTGTGGTCCTCGTTCAGCCCACTTCAGTCTCTCCCCACTAACTGCTCCCTGCCCCGCCACCTCCCACCGATGTACAGTGGCTTGTTTCACATTCTCAAGCAGGCCAGAATTACCCAAACGCCACCAGCACCTTGTGCCACTATCCCGCTGGCTCCAAACCAGATGAGAGCACCTGGATTCCTGCCTGGGATGTGTGTTAACCTTCTGTAACCATTAAATCAAGCGGGTACTCGAATAGCAATCTCTAGGGAAGCTTTTAATGTAATCCCATAATCACCTCAGCTCAAATTCCCCTCTGGGCCTGCCGTTCTATGAGCACTAAGAAGGCTCCTCTTGATCTTTTATGATTGACATATCCCAAAGGCCAAGAGGTATACGTGTTTCTAAAGATTCTTCCAGCCCCGTATAGCAAGTCATTTTGATAACACCACGGTGATTACCTCCAGCACAGGTCCTGCGCACAAACCTTACATGTTTGGGCTTTTCTTGGGCTTCAGACTTATTAAAAGCTTCCCTGACTACCTGTGGCACTTAGCCATCTTGTGTGCTGTCTAATACAGTCCTCAGGAGAATTCTCCATGGCAGGCAGTTCTCCATACTATAGTTTTGAAGGAAACATAACGTCTGTGAGATATGGTTTGCTGGGCTGCGTATCTTTATGTGCCAGTATGCCCCTGCTTTTAATTTTGAGGTGTTTATCTTAGAAATTCCCAATGTGTCCTCTGGCTTCCAATATTGGCAAGCCAAAATATTTAGGTAAATTCCCTCCTAAAAACTATGAAACCCCCAGCACACTGAAAACACACACTTACTTAGAAGCACAGATTGGCTGAAAAGTAGTGAGGTTATCTTTTCTCCAAAGCCGACTGCAACCAAACGGAAGGGAAAGCAGGTCACCCCTCCCCCCATTAGACTTCAGATCTCTTGCTAGTGAAGGATACATTGTTTAGGTTGTCAGTGTTGTTAGCTCGATGGGAGTTACAATCATCTGTGGGATGGACCTCTGAGAGCCTCTCTGTGGGGGATTTTCTTGGTTGTGCTGGTTGGGGGTGCCAAGTCTTGTGTGGCATCATTCCCAGGGCAGCAGATCCTGCATGAAATGGCATTAGAGAACCCCAGCTGAACACTAGCATGCATGCATTAGGTCTCAGAGAGTAATAAGGATGCCAGTATCAAGTACTTGAGGTCATTCGTGTTACATTCTAGCAAGGACTCTGGCTACTTTCCCCACTATATCCTGAGAAGCTTAATGAAGCTAATTTGAAAGGTAATGAACCAATTTGTTTGGATGAGGACATTTTAAGCATAGTCGAGGTCTTTAACAGTGGTTACCACACACTGCTATCACCCACGTGTACCGTGAGAAAGAGCAGCGAACAGAATGGGAAGATATGAAAAGTATTCAGTTAGGTGAGAAAAGGAGGCAGAATCTCATTTCTACTGGATAAGGGGTACAGACAGAGCAACTGTAATTACTCAAGTGTGATCACATTTAAGGAGAACTCTTGCTTATGGACTGTGGGAATTTCTTGAGGGCAAGACCCCATTCATCAAAGGTTTCAGCTTGTAAAAATATAAATTCACTTGAAGAGGAGAGAAAGGGGGAGGGAGGGAGAGAGGAGAGGGGAGGGGAGAGAGATTGAGAACTAATTATTCAAAAACAGGTACCCATGGAAGTGTTTTCCTGAGCCTAATCTCCAAAGTACACAGAGGCCACTACTCCTGTGGTATAATCAGGGCCATTGTACATCTTGAGTTGGCAGCAGAATTTGTGACATCATCCACGCTGGGCTAGTTTTGCAGGCATATGAATTTCAGTTTAGGGGCCACAGAGATTTTCGCCATAGAAGCCAGGAAATATGTGCAAAGACCACTGTTCCAGTTTATTTTCTGTTACTATGATAAACCACTCTGATTAAAAGCAACTTAGAGCAGGAAAGGTTTGACTTATACTCAGGTCACAGATCATAGCTGTGCTAAGTCAAGGCAGGAAGTCAATGCAATGGCATGAGGCAGGGACCATGGAGGAACACTACCGTGCTGGCTTGCTGCTGTAGGCTTTTGCTCACCCATCCTCTTACATAGCCCAAGATGACCTGCCCATGGAATAGCACAGCTCACGTGGGCTGGGCTCTCCTACAACAGTTGTCAATCAAGACCATCTCCGTAGACATGGTCACAGGTCAATCTGATCTAAGCAGTACCTCAACTGAGACTCCCTTCTCAGATGACTCTAGGCTGTGTCAAGTGAAAGCTAGCTATGACAGTCATATGCCTTGAAAAAAAAATCTCTGAATGACCATTGCCCAAAGCTATGAAAGTCAAGCCTAGATTTCCACGGATATACCAGGGAATGATTGGTGTTGGGACTGGAACACCTGCTGAGGAAAGCTGTAGGCACAGAGCAGAAATGAACCTTATGGGTTGCAGGAGCCAGAGAGGTAGAGCTAGCCAAGGTCCCTGTGGCCTGGATGGTCTCATCACGACCCCTAGAGACTGGACATGGAATTGCAGTTCTTGGTGTTGGCCTGGCTGAGGTGTTAACTCTTCTGACCTCTGTGCTTCCGTTTTGGGATCAGAGTGTGCGTTCTGTGCCACTGTATATTGGAAACACATAACTTGCTTTTGCTTTTACAGGGGATTGCAAAGAAAAGACTTCAGACTTTTGAACAACATTGAAACTGCACAGATGGGGATGTTTAGGGATCAGCTAGATTCATTTTGCATTATAAGATTAATATGATATTTTATGGGCCCCGGGAGTGGGATGTTAAGACTTAAAGTGATGTATTTGAGTGTCAAGTGGACAAGGAATTAACTTGCTGGGGTTAATGTTCATTTTTAACTTAAACAGATTTAGAATCATCTAGAAGATACAACCCTGGTCGGGCGTCACAGAGAAGTTTAAGGAGGTTTCTCTCCTCTTGAACGCAGGCGGCATCATCTCATGGGCTGCAATCTGAATCTGGCACGTTAGTCCTAAAAGGCACCTAGAGAGCATCAGCCCTTAGTCCACGTTAAAAAGCCACAGAAGCTGGGTTATGGTGGCAGCAAAGAATGCCAGGAGTACCAATAGCAGCGGTGGCAGCAGTGGCGGCGGCAGGGACGAGAGAGATACATTCACCAAGAAGGAGCAAAGCTTTGGAAGCAGGCAGCACTGAGATTGTCACCCATTCAGCTGTCACCCACTCCACTGCCTGCAGGAGAGTGCCGCCCACTCAGCTGGGAGTGGTCTTAGTTCATCCTCCTTCCTGGAAATGTCCTCACAGATCTACCCAGAGGCTTGTCTTAATTAATTCTGCACTGAGTCAAACTGACAATTGAGGCCGACCATCACAATGTATTACAGCGCTCTGCCATGTGATCTTCAGAAGCCCAAAAGAAGGGAGCCAGATGCAGTGAGAAAGGTGGCTAGGAACTTCTCAGAACCATTACAGACATGTTTAGTACAGATTTGAGAAGCTTAACGAGCCCCAAAGCAGATGTTCTTAAAGCCGAGTTCTTAAACCTGAGTGTTGTATGCGTGTCACCTAAAAGCAGGGTCAATGAGAAAACACTTAGAATCAGCTGGCAAAGGCAGATGACTTATGAAGGAAGAATAGACGGAGTTACAGGTGCCCCCCACCCCCAGCAACAGAAATAAAACCAAAATATAGAAAACTATCTTAGACATGCTGAATGAAACAATTGTCAGTGTGTGATTCCATGGTCAGCCAAAAAATTAAGATATTGTGTATAATATATGGAACGTTTTATAAAATATAACAAACACATGTGTGTATGTATAGAGACCGAGAGGAGAAGAGAGGAGAGGAGAGGAGCGGGAGGGGGAGGGGAGGGAGGGAAGAGGAAAGGAGGAAATGGAAAGGGAAGAGAGGTTGGTGATTAGTCACCACAGAACCTCAGTGGAACCCTTGAGGAAGAAAGTGACCCTAATGGCAGCTGTGTGAGGTGAGAAGGCTCAGAAGAAGAAGGAGACACTACATGGCCGGGCAGGTGGAATTTGGTGATTGTATGAAAGAGTTCTATAAATGTCTAAGGATGCTAAGGTTTAAAAGTAGAGTTAGAACATCGCACTACAGTAACAATTATATCAAGGGATGAGTAAATGGAATCCATCTTAAGGTTTTATACAGTCCAGGAAAAGAGTTAGGATTTTGAATAATGCCTACTTTGCAGTTCACTCCATGCAAGGAAAACTGTCACGTAGAGAGTAAAAGCAGTGTTACAGGCTGGGAAGATGGCCCTCTGACAAAGATTATTCTATGCATCAGCGTAAGGATCCAAGTTCAAATCACCACTACCAGGCTGGAGAGATGGCTCAGCGGTTAAGAGCACCAATTGCTCTTCCAGAGGTCCTGAGTTCAAACCCCAGCAACCACGTGGTGGCTCACAACCATCCTTAATGGGACCTGATGCCCTCTTCTTGTGTGTCTGAAGACAGCTACAGTGTACTCATATATATAAATTAAATAAAATCTTTAAAAAAAAAAAAGGAAACAAATCCCCACTACCCATGTAAAACATCACGTGTGGCTGGGCTCACCCACAGCCTGCGTTCCAGAGGGGTCCTAAGCAGGAGGATTGCTGGGGCTTGCTGGCTGCTAGCTTAGTTCTTGTTTTGTTTTGTTTTGTTTTTCAAGACAGAGTTTCTCTGTGTCCCTGGCTATCCTGGAACTCACTCTGTAGATCAGGCTGGCCTTGAACTCAGAAATTCGCCTGCCTCTGCCTCCCAAGTGCTGGGATTAAAGGTGTGCGCCACCACGCCTGACTAGCTTAGTTCTAAGTAGAGTGAGTGGTGCTGTTTTAAGAATACAACGCAAAGAGTGATAGAACAGGATACCTGCCATCCTTCAGTGTCCTGTGCATGAACACATAGGCAAATACTGCACATACACATGCAACACACACACACACAGACACACTCACACACACACACACACACACACAAACATGCGCGCGCGCTAAAAATATCCAAAGCAGTGTGCTGCTTTCAAACTTGTACAGAAGTTCAAAAAAAAAAAAAAGCCATAAAAGAAAACAATCAAAATCAGACGTTAGGGAAATAAAGGAAATAAAACTCTCAGTGCTGGTAGCACCAGGTATCCAAGGGGCTTATCTCAAATCACAAGGAAGGATTCATCGCTGAGAAGCTTTGTCGAGTATTAAGATTGTTACGATGCTTTCTTAACACTTAGAACTCCGGTTTTATAACAGCAAAGGAAATTCTCGGGAGTTTTAAATCACCTCTCACTCTTACATAGGAAAGCAGGGCATAAATGTAGTAGAAGTTTTCTAACATTTCTTCACTTTCACAAGATACCTTCTCTGTGGTTAGACGTGTAAACAGCTACAGTTCCCACCCAGCATGGAACCGGGTACCATCAAGAACCTGGACAACATGGTGCCTCACAGAAAGAGGCTACACTGTCTGTCTCGAGACGAGTCAAAGGGCTCAATTCCTGCTAAGGTCTTCCATTAAGGGGTAAGCCCTGTCAAACCCCTTTAATAACATTTGCCTTTGCTGTTTTCTTTTCAGTTACATGAACTAAGTAAGCTACTGGGGGCTAGTGTGACTGAGTCACTGGGTGACTGCTGTCAGACCTTTCTGTGTATGCACTTGCCTGGAGTAGAAGCTATTCCTGAGCAATCTCTAGAAGAATCTCACCAAAGCATCCTGGACGCACTGGGTACTTCACACGGACCTTGAGGAAGCAACATTCCACCTGCAAGGGCACTACTGTGGCCGCCACAGCTCCTACTGCAGGAAGCCTTGACCCTATCACACCTGCTCCAGTCTGCACCAGCAATGGAAAAGCTCACATCGGTCCTGCCAAGCCATGGTGACCTCCATGGGACCCTGCCTGTAGCTGCTTCGGAGGGCTCCTAGACCTCATGAAGGTCAGGGAGGAGGAACATCCCTTGGTGACACAGCAAAGAGCTTGAGATCACCAGAAAGGACCATTCCTATGTAAAGCCTGTGACGACTTCAAAAGCACGGCCTGTCATTGGACAATACATAAGACCTGTGATGAGCCCATATGTCAGGCAGGTCATGGCTGGAACTAGAAGCTGAGCACATATAAGGCTATTACTGGTGGAATTACAGGGAATTATAAGGGACACTCAGGCTGGATTGCGACCTCCTCATCCAGGCTAGTACAGCGCTAAGCACAGTATTGGCAGGAGTCCCATTGTTTGAGATGAACGTGGAAGACCTGTCTCTAATGAATACCAGATGTTTCTGAAGCAAATGGCAGGGGAGGGGCTGCACTAAAAGGAACTTCCTGGCTTTGAGCCAGAGATGCCTACAGCTCAGGAAAGCTGCATCAGCCTCTATTAGGTGTTAATTAAAAGCTTCCGGCAACAAAAGCTCTGCCGTTAGGGGGGAAAGTTAAAAGTATTTTTAGCAATAGTGTGATAATTGCGTTAATAAACAACATTTATTTTTAGCTGATCATCCATAGAATGGCCTTCAGTTCTGCAGGGAGGAAGAGGGTAATGGAGTTGAAAATGGTTCATTTTAAAATGAAAACCCAAAGAACTGGACCATGTGGTGTCTCCGCCTTGCCTGCCGAGAAGGGCTGTGCGCAAGTCATTTGTTTCTTTTCGGTTTCAATTGGTAAGGTCATTTGAGCGGTGTAGAGTAGTGAGGTATCTAAGGACCAGCTGGACCCCTCCGTCTCCAATTTTCTGTAAAGTAAATCAACTGCACCAGGCATCCCTTGGAGATGTTGGGGCAGACGGACCCATGGACAACCTGCCTATTCTCTCTCTGATTCTTACCGAGGTCCTTGGATGGAGGATGCAACTGCTATAGGCATCTGCTCCCGGATAATGAGGGAGCCTTTTCACGTCTGCTGATGAACTTGCTTAGGATGTCATCCTTCTAAGGCAGCTCCGTTAACTTCCACCCTTTCCTTCAGTTTCTGGAGTACACGTGTAGCTTAGTGTGGCCCGTGCATTCCCACCTTAGTGACCCTCTGTTCCCAAAGTGTTCTACTTACTTTTTGTTGCTGCTACAAACACCATGACTAAGAGCAACTTGGGAAAGAAAGGCTTATAGTTCCCAATTTGGCAGGAACCCAAGTAGGCTCCTAGAGGCAGGGGTTGAAACAGAGACCACAGCTACCTTAGAGAACCCAGGAAACTACCTGCCTGGGGTTGGCCCTCCCCTGTCCCCAGTAGGCTGGCCCTCCCACATCAATCATTAATCAATAAAATTCCCTGCACAGACGTATTTTTATAGACCAGTCTGATAGAAGCAATTCCTCCACTCTATAATATTCCTTCTTCCCTGACTCTATACTTTGTATTAAGTTGACAAATAATACTTTTTGGAAACTTTCTCTATGGGGGGTTATTGTTGTTGATATTACCATATAGTAAACTGCATGATATATAATTTCTTTAAATGGAAGTTTTATCAACAGGACCAATTACCAACTAACCAGGACCCATTGCTAATTAAGCGGGTCTTTGTAAAGACTGCAGATGACAAGTCAGGCGCAGTGAGCCTTTGCGAGCACCCACTAGCAAGCAGAAGGAGAAGAGGGTCCTGACAATGCCTTTTCACAGAGGCTCTGAAGCACCTCTGTTTATTAATCACAGAAGGGCAGCATCTAACAGACACACAGGGACAGCAGACATACGCAAGGCTGGCGGGAAACGAGCAGCGAGCTTCTGGAAACTGCCTGCAACCACTCAGTGCCCATCACGCCAGGTAAAGATGCATTTGACAGGTGACAGTTGCAGCTTAAATAAATTCACTCCCTCATGAGCCAATGGTCCTATGAAGTATATTTAAGAGGATATAGCTTATTCAGTCATAACACCCTACTACATGAGTCTATGCTGACACTCTGCGCCCATTAGAAAACTTAGGTACTATCTTCCAGGGATGGTTTCTCTGTCTCTGTCAGCCCAATGGACCTCAAGGGGGTGAGAGGGAGGGGAAGGAGGGGAAAGGAAAACAATGGGAGAGGTGGGTGGATGGGGCGTTTTGAAGGATCACATATACCAGACTCTAATACTTTGGTTTTTATTGGAAGTCTGACTGATCCCTTCCTGATTAGAATGAAGGAACAGAATTATGGGGCAAATGAGCGTTAAGAAACTTCCAAGAGAATTGTCCTAACAGACAGGCTGGGAGAGGCAGGCCTGCAAGTACCAGCTAGAGGACCCCCTCCATTATCTATGGAACAGCACTTCAAGCCACAGCCCTTCCCCTGCCCCAGGCTTCTCTTTGCAGAGGAAAATGCCATTTTTTTTCATTTGGCTCCTTTGCACTAGGGTATTCAGGGCTGATTTGCTCAATAGGAAACACTGTCAGCAACCAAGAACTTAAAGGATTTGCACAAAAGAACTTTGCTCCCTCCTGTTCACTTCTGGAAACCCCCCCCCAACCACCGTCCTGTGTGCCTCCTGCATAAATTACTCTGCTGGGCCGTCTTGCCTTGGTGAGCTTGCCTCACTGCCTCTGCCTGGGCTTCAAACCTGCCAGTTACTCCTTAAGTCTCTTGAAAATGTATTGTCTACAATGAAACAACCAATTATGCTTTCAGATTCTGTGGCATAATATCGCAGAAACCAGCAATTACAGAATCAAAGTGGCATCAAGTGGAGGAGAGAGGAGTTAGTGCCGATTATTCCTTAAATAGCAGTTACATGAACTCATAATAAATAGGTATTAACTGTTAAATGTATGATAAGTAATTCTTGACAATGCAATTATCCAAACAGAAGAGGGAAAGGTGTCACTGTCAACGTCTTTTGTGCATAGCTTGTTCGGCGAAACGAAGATGGAGCGAGTCTATCTTTGTTTCAGCCCACAGAAGAGGAGAGAGTGTGGCTACAACACCAGAAGGAATCCGGAATGGGCAGGATACAGCTGACCAGAAAATACCAGGACAATGACTGCCATTTATCAGATCCATATTTAGGAAGTCTTTGCTACAACACAATTGGCAGGAATGTAGCCCATTTGGCAAATTATGGTTCTTATATGAGATATTTTAGTGGCTTCTGCTTCTGCCCCCACGGTGATGATATTCTCTGAGCCTCTGGGGCTCCTGGCCCCAGCCTTGGGCTGCTTCATCCAAATGTATGCTGAGGTGTGTTTCTTCAAGTGGATACACTTCGGGCACCAAGATGGTCCTTATCTTTGAAGTAGCCAAAGATAGCTTCCTGGATGCTGACATGGAGTGTTGTGGATTAGGTCTAATGATACTTACGTTAATTTGGTCCCCCAATCGCAGGAGAATCAGTGTCAGCAGGTAAGACGCTGAGGGAACCCTCCTCCCAGTTGGTTTGATTGGTAAATAAAGTTGCCAGTGGCCAGTGACTGGCCAGGGAGAGACAGAGGCGGGACTTTAGGATTCCCAGGCACGGGGCTGAGGAGGAACAGGAAGAGATATAACCACCATGCCAGGAAAGGAGCAGATGCCATGCCCGAGAGGTGTGGGACAGAGAATGTAGGCATCATGTAGGTGCTGGGGAATGTGGCCCAAGAGGGCTACAGGTTTGGGTCTAGGGCAGCCAAGATGGAAAATTGGTTTTAGTAAGTAATAAATCAGAAATATCGAAGGGGAGAGTGTTAACCACGTGGAGGCTTGGAAGTGGCCCAGCTATTGAGCTATTTAAGGTATATTAAAATATAGAAGCTTTGTGTGTATGACTTTCATTTGGAAACCCTTAACATTGGAGTGGGTATCAAGGAGCACCGTCGCCACCTCCAGGGTCGATTTGAGTAGAATTAATTGGGAACTGCTACAATGGAGACTACAGGACCAGGTAGTAAAGTCGTTTAGGAGAGAGATCGAGACAGGGTGAGCAATGTGAGCTTGCTGCTCATGTGGGAGGAACAAATTTTGTTCTACCACGACTCTAAAGACAGAGACAGTGGTCATCGACGTTCCTTCTAAAAGAAGGAGACAGGAAAACGGAATTCCACAGCAACAAGCTAAAGAAAAAGTTGGTCCTTTCCCCACCTTCCTTGTCTTCAAGTGTCAGTTGAAGAGCTATACAAACCACAGGATCATTTTAGCCTGAGCTATACAAATCACAGGGCCATTTTTAATTGACCTAAGACAGTAGGTTTTCATCTTTTCCATTCCATCCTAAAGGAGTCCAATGAAGAAACATTTTTATTTTCCAATGATAAAGCTGTTCCCCTCCCCAAGATACGGGTCCTAAAACCCCATCTGTGGTTTATAAATTTCCTTTGGCTTTTCAAATTAAGCGATTCCTAACCATTAGAACAGAGCAATGAACAGTGGCTGAGGTCAGAGAAAAGATGGCAGGCTAGACGCCACGCCTGGAAGGTCGTGACATTGATTGTTGAAAGAAAGTTGTGATTATATGCCACCAATAGCAACAGAAGGAAGAGCCACAAAAAACAGGTGGGGTTTTCTCCACAAAGAAACCGACCCATGCTTTTAACTACACTGCTGCTTAGGCCGAACTGGGTCCCGCCTAGGGCAGCATGTTCAGGGACTCTGAGCATCAGCTGCCATGAAAGTTGTGGAGAGAGAGACAATTCACACTGCTAGGAACCCAAGTTGAAAGCTGAAATTCGGCCCACCAGGAGAGGAAAGGGGTGTGCAGCGAGCTCCGGGCACAGTTGCAGAAAGTGGGTACCGGAGTCTGAAGCTGACAGAGCTGCAAACCCACTATCACCACCACTCTTGCAGGGGAGCAGGGAGCAAGAGCTGAGGACTGCAGGGCGGACTCAGCAGAACTTGGAATGTGCTGCCTCCTGAGGGCCACAGACCCAAGCATCACAGAAGGTGTAAACGGAAGCTGAAGCATGACAAGGGAGACTGGAGTTCAGAGAGTGTCTCTCACAACACACCCATCCAGGACAAGCTATGTGCTCACTGGGGGACAGAATTAACGGATGGTTGTTACAGGTCTCCCTGTGGTGTCCCGAGCAACCGAAGAAGGTGGGCAGACCTCCATGCTCCTTTAGGTCCTCAGGAACAGAAAGCCCTGCACACCTGGCCTCTACGGTACTAGAGACTGGGTTGTAACTTGCAGCCCAGCGAATTGTATGGGAAAGCCATGGGTGGTAACTGTTGGGATGTTTTCATATTCCTGATTTGTTCTGGCTGGTTTTGTATGTCAATTTGACACAAGCTGGAGTTATCACAGAGAAAGGAGCCTCCCTTGAGGAAATGCCTCCATGAGATCCAGCTGTAAGGCATTTCTTTTGATTAGAGATCAAGGGTGGGAGGGCCTATTGTGGGTGGTGCCATCCCTGGGCTGGTAGTCCTGGGTTCTATAAGAAAGCAAGCTGAGCAAGCCAGGGAGAGCAGGCCAGTAAGCAGCATCCTTCCATGGCCTCTGCATCAGCTCCTGCTTCCTACTCTGCTTGAGTTCCATTCCTTTGGTGATGAACAGCAGTGAGGAAGTGTAAGATGAATAAACCCTTTCCTCCCCAACTGGCTTCTTGGTCATGGTTTTGTGCAGGAATAGAAATCCGGACTAGGACATGGTTCAAAGAATTGAAGATGTACTCACAAATAGCAAAGTAGCAAGAGGTTTTATTCAGACACTGGATGGAAAGTACAGACAGAGATCTGACACTCTCTTCTGGCCACTAAGGGCTCTGCACACACATGGTCCACACATACACATCAGCAAAATATCCATATATAAAATACAAAAGTCAGGAACTCCAGGCAGAAATCTGGAGGCATGAAGGGAAGCAGAGGCCATGGAGGAGTGCTGCTTACTGACTTGCTCCTCCTGGATGGTTCAACTTGCTTTGTTATATAAGGCAGGGCCACCTGCCATGGGGTGTCATTGCCCACAATGGGCTGGGCCCTTCCACATCATCACTAATCTGCAGGCCAATCTGATGAAGGTATTGTCTCAGTTGAGGTCCCCTCTTCTAAAATACCCTGGCCTGTGTCAAGTTGACAAAAAAAATTTAATGTATTATATTTAGTATGTATGTGTGTATATGTGCATGTATGTGTGCGAGAGAGAGAGAGAGAGAGAGAGAGAGAGAGAGAGAGAGAGAGAGAGAGAGAGAGAGAATGCACAGGTGTTACAGGGCACATGTAGATGTCAGAAGACAACCTGCAGATGTCAGTTTGCTGCTTTCTTGGGTTCCGTGCAGAACCCAAGAGTAGAATTCAAGTCGTTAGTCTAGGCAACAGGCACCTTTGCCCACTGTTTGGGTCTTTTGGGGAGATTTGGTCCACCAATATATATACCAATGTAATTAGGCCTGTGTTGGAGCACGCCTAAGATACGGTAGGCAGCACAACAGAGCAAAGTGATCACTTGGCCAGGGATGTGCCTAGGACACCACAATTCCCTCCCAGGGCACACAGTTTGGGACTGAACGTGTCCCCTCCTGCCTCCGCTGGGAACACATTTAACACAAGGAGCTGTGAGGGCATTTCCAGCCCAGGCTTAGAACCGAGTAGACCCTGGCTGCTGTCTCCTCAGTGCATTACTGCAGTGTGCTTCCCTGACAGTCAGTCTCCCACTGGTCCCCTGTGCCTCGAGTCTTGCTTACATGGCTCCTCTCATTCTCAGCCCCATTGCTGAACACCGGGCTCACCCTTTCCCTAGACACATGCTCTGTTCTGCAAGCAGCACTTGGCCAGCAGCGTTGTGAGCGATGCCTTCTCATTCTGTGTACTCGGTCCACAGGCACGGGACTAAACTGCACGCTATCTCCCCTCTTATTTTGCCCTCTTCAACAACCTTCTCAAAAGTCCCAATTCTCTAATGACCCAGCTGTGTCTCACAGCGATTTATCCCTCCTCACTAAGGGCCACCTACCTTCCTCCTCCTTTGCCACAGGCTCAAGTTTCCAGTTCTCACCTGCTGCATCTAAGCTAACTCGAGTCCACACAGATACCTCCACCTGACCAGCATCTCAGTTTCGTCTCCCATGTGCACTCTGACCCTGACATTTGCTTCTTCTGCTTGTTGCCATGGTGACTCTGGAATCTCTCCATGGAGTCCTTCCACAGAAGAAATATCAAACCCAAGGGTGCAACTCTGCAAGCCTAATCTCATATCTTTCCAACACTTCAGGCTTTCTTCTACCTCATGAACCTCCTTCTCCACCTGTCCTGGCTCAACTTTTATCTCCATCAACTGAGACCTTTATATTCATGATGCTCATGCCCTGGTGGCCAACAGACTCCGCCTGTGGAACCTACTCTGCTTCTGTCACACTGGTCCACTGCCTTCAGCCCTCCTCTGTGTTCAAACCCTGGCTGCCAGGCCATGTGGAAGGAAACCTTGCTACCATGCACACTGGTGCCACTAACATGCTGAGGTCTTCAGCCTTTCCAGCTGCCTTGGTGCTTTCAGAAGGACTGTCTCCAGTGTGAGCTCCCTCTACAGCTACTTCAGATTCCTCAACACTTCTCCTATCTCCCACCCAGTTACCTCCCACTCATAGGAGGCAGAATCCTCTCCAGCTACTGCATGTTAAAAACGGGCTTCAGACAGAAACTCCTGCAAGCTTCAGCGAGCAGACCTGCAAAGGTAGCTCCATCTGCCCTGATCAGTCCCTCATCCTCGTGAGGAGTCGATGGTGAGACTCCTCGCTAACCCGGTGAGACTCCTCGCTAACCCGCTAACCAGTCTTTTGGTTCTCCTGCTCCCTTCACTCCACATCTAGTTACGCTCGCTCCCTCCCCCAATGCCCAGCTCTCCCTCTCTTGTTGGTTCCTTGGTGTTTGAATGACATCTTTGTTTTTATTCCTTGAGATTCCACACGTGCATACACTGTAGCGTGATCACACTTACTCCTCAGCGAGGGGTGGGGCTTCGTGAGCTCCTCCCCTATCCATGTCCCACTCACTCCTCAGCGAGGGGTGGGGCTTCGTGAGCTCCTCCCCTATCCATGTCCCACTCACTCCTCAGCGAGGGGTGGGGCTTTGTGAGCTCCTCCCCACCCATGCTGGAGCTTGGACAGGCTTCATCTGGAGCAGGTCATGCACAGGCAGCCGTAGGTGTTGTGAGTTCTTGAGTACAATCACCATGTCACATCCAGAAGACAACATTTCGTAACACTATTTCCCACGCTCGGCTTGTCACCTTTCTGCTTCCTCTTCCGTGATACTCCCTGAACCTGGGCAGGGGCGTTGATAAAGATGTGCTAGTTAGAACGGGGCACTGACACTTCTCTGTACTCTGAACGGCTAGTCATCACTGCGTTCGTTGGCACCTAAGGCTGAGAGCAGACTAGATCAGTGGTATAAACATACACTTAACAGCTTAAGAACATGTCATTTAACAGAAAGACAGTAACAGTTCCACTCTAGAGCCTATGACCTCCATTGCTGTGAGTTTTGACCAGGTTTACATGAATTCTACCCTGTAGAGCGAGCTTCGTGTTCAATCAGAATGTGGTCGGTTACCCTCTAACACTCATGACAGGTGGGTACATCTTACCCAGAAGGTCGGTATTAGAGCATTCAGGGTCCAGCATCCATCATACACATCCCTGCACTATGTAATCTCACCAGCAGGAAGAAAGTTTGCTGGTCTGTTTGAGATGAAATTCTCTGGGCCCCGTATCATAAGTGCATGATATCTTCAGCAATAGCATCCTGTAGTTGTGCCTGGTAAACCAGTACAATGGTGAAAGCTGATATATTTAGAGATCTCTCGGGCCTCTCTCACCTGTAACCTGTAGAGAAGTGTCCCTTACCTTGTGCTGTGATTTTTTTTCCCACTTAAAAAGCTTTCTCTTTGCGGAGCAGCTTTGTCCACTCACATGGTACCTCTTTGAACTCATCTAACTTTTCAAAAATTAGCTTACTAAATAAACAGTGGGTTTCTGTAAGATTTTTTCATAAACCCTTAGCTATAATTAACCCTGTCACCATGTCCTCTACTTCCCCATTCATCCCACTGTCACCCCACTTAAACCTTTAACCCCAGTGTCCAACCCAATCTCCTTTCACATCATGTGTTCTCTACTGTTCCCTCTGGTTGGCACATGCCTTTAATCCCAGCACTCGGGAGGCAGAGGCAGGTGGATTTCTGAGTTCGAGGCCAGCCTGGTCTACAAAGTGAGTTCCAGGACAGCCAGGGCTACACAGAGAAACCCTGTCTCGAAAAAAAAAATCTAAATCAGGTTATAAGACAATGAGTTTCTATATGCCTTTTTCATCTTTTTCATGCGTCCTTTTTCTTTGGTTAGCTATTTTCAACATTCTGATTTCTTAAATCTTACGAGCATCCCTGCTGAGTACCTAAGTGCCTCTCGACTCTCCAAACTGACCAAAGAACTGAAGCCCACCTCCCTGCCACAAGCCAAGCTCTCAAGCCAGACACCTCCCAAGAGCTTCACCTTCTGGAGCCCACAGCAGCCCAGCCCCTGCATTTACCATCAGGATCAGGCTGATCTCCTCAAGGGGCTAAGAGCCTCCTTAGCCATAGTAAGAGCTCATGCCTGCTTCTACACTCAGCTTTTCCACGGATAACACTGACTTTGAACTCCTGACTTTGCCTTCCCTGACCATGCTCAATCCTCCTGTTCCTCCCGCTCTCTGGCTACCTGATCCTCTTGTTTCCATGAGGACTCTTCCTATCTCTCCTTGACTGCAGAGGCTCCCTCCCGGGGACTGGGACTGGCACTGGCTCTTTCGGTGTGGATTTCTTTCCCTGGCATCTTGCACATTCCTGTTGCTGCAGTAACTTTCAATGTGCTGATGGCCCCCGGGTAACTGTCTCTCTCCTCCTGAATTTTCCTCTTTGATGAAGCCACATCAGTATGCCCCTGCAGAGTGCATTAGCACATTTCAGACAAGCAAGTCTTGGGTTAATCTTTTCTTAACCACCCCAAGGTGCCAAAGCCGAGCATCTGGTGCCTCCTTGGGTCTCTTCCTCCTGGGCACCCTGCATTTCATCATTTCCTGGGACCATTCACTACCCTTGATTCACTGCTTAGCTCCTGTGTCATCCATCGATAGCCCACAAACCCTTGATATCTTTCTAATAATTGTTATAACCCTGTGTTGAGGGAAGGGGTATGTACTAATGAGTGCAATGTCTAAAGAGGCCAGAAGAGGGTGTCAGACCCTCTGAAGCTAGAGTTACATGTAGTAGTGAGCTATCCAAAAACGGGTGCTGGGAACCAAACTTGAGTCCTCTGCATGAGCAGTACAGTATACGCTCTTAACCACTGAGCCATCTCTCCAGCCCTAGCTTGAGGGATCTTTTTGAAGTATGTAAATATGACTATTAGCCCACCATACCAAGAAAAAAATCTTTGTGGGGGAGGGGGAATCCAAATCCTTACAGGATTTCTGAAGCCTCTTTGCCTGACTGCAGGAGGAAATCCTTGCCTTGACCCATGTCTCTCACCTGCTTCATATTCCAGAGTCTAACCACAGAGAATTTAACAAGGTAAGTGTCCTATTTCTGGGACTCTTCAGACTCCACAGTCCTGGAGTGTGTCTTCGGTACTCTCTCTGTGTTCACAGGAAGTCCTCCCTGGATTACCTGGTAGCTCAGAAGTCCTCCCCTGTTCCCTCATAGTGCTTGCCACCTATCCGTTTCAGTAGGGAACACAGGAGACTGAAGTCGCATGTAGTCATCTATACATCCCACCGCATCTTCTTGATGCCAATCCTTACCTCCTACCCTGCATCCCCATGCCTGATACACAGAACAACCACGACTGTGGACACTCCTTCCATACAAACTCAAGGACAATGGCACCACAATGATGGGGAGGATGGATGTGGCCAGCTAATTCAGGGTTTTCCTTCACACTCCTCGTGACAGCTATCAGGGACTGCAAACCGGTGGGCCAAGCGGTCTCCAGGCTTCCAATCACCAAAAGAACACTTGACCAGTTGTTTTAATAGAGATCCAAAATGATGGAGTCACTTTAGGTGCCTGGCATATTTCATAACATTTCCTGTTTTAATTATATGTATAATCTGGGCATGACGTCTACAAGAAAACAAGAAAAAGGCAGCAAAACGAAATGACCCATGTTGTTGCATGACAATGGTGACTTATGGATTGTGTGTCAGAGGACAGCTAATGGGAGTCAGTGCTCTCCTCCCTCTGGGGAGTCAGCTCTTGACTTCCCCCATGTGGCTTCCGGGAACTGAGGTTGTCAGGCCTGCTGCTGGGAGCCTTCCGAGGTTCAGCCATCTCTCCTGCTTTTCTAATTCGGATTCTCTTGGGAACATGCTCCTTCTTATCACTCGTTCCCCTGTTCACCTACAACATATGGCCCACTGAGCTTTGTTGGGTCCACGGCTTCTTTTGAAAAGATTTGAAATGGATATTTTTATCAAACATGCGAGAGGAATTTGAAATGTTTGAAAATGAATGTTTTCAGATGTCAACCTCCATCCCTTTCCCTCTGACTTAAGTGAGAGCCCCACCTCTCATTGGTGCAAATCTGCTACAGTTTATATCCAAACCTCTTGACTGTGAACACAGTTGGAGGTATCTTAGTCCAGGTTTCTCTTCCTGAACAAACATCATGACCAAGAAGCAAGTTGGGGAGGAAAGGGTTTACTCAGCTTACACTTCCACATTGCTGTTCATCACCAAAGGAAGTCAGGACTGGAACTCAAGCAGGGCAGGAAGCAGGAGCTGATGCAGAGGCCATGGAAGGATGCTGCTTACTGGCTTGCTTCCCCTGGTTTGCTCAGCTTGCTCTCCTATAGAACCCAGGACTACCAGCCCAGGGATGGCACCACCCACAATGGACCCTCCCACCCTTGATCACTGATTGAGAAAATGCCCTGCAGCTGGATCTCATGGAGGCATTTCCTCAAGGGAGGCTCCTTTCTCTGTGATAACTCCAGCTTGTGTCAAGTTGACACACAAACCCATCAAGTACAGGAGGGGACTGAACTTTGAGGAGTTTCTGGGGTTTGTTTGATTTCCTTCATTTTGCTGAACAACTGCTTTTGAATTCAGCTTTGTATAAATCTAATTTCAACATCCTTCGATGGGATCAGTCGATCGTACTCAGCCTCTTAGCACCATCTTCAGAAATTCTGACTCAGCTCACTTGCTACAACGGATTTGTAGAATTAAAATCTACCAGACTGCATTTATCATTAAAAGCTGAGTATTTTGATTGAGAGTTTGAGTTTATGGGAATATATTCTTGGTTTAGAGCATACAGTCAAACATTTGGCTGCTACAGTCACATCTTCTTGGCTTTCACAACTTTTTTTAGAAATGAGTGACTTGCTAATCCCAGACTCACTCCGCCCAGAGCAGGCTTGCCTGCACATGGCTTACAAGGGGCTCCTTTACAACAGCCTAAGGGCAGCGTAATTCCCAGACTTTAGGACAGGGGTTGATTTACAGGATTTTTGTTGAGGTTTGTCATGTCCTAGGCCCTGTTTTTGAAGCATCGAGGCCACAGCCGCGAACAAACAACCAAGAATTTTATTCTCCTGGATAACTTGGGC
Organism: Mus musculus; assembly: GCF_000001635.26. Taxonomy (NCBI): domain Eukaryota; kingdom Metazoa; phylum Chordata; class Mammalia; order Rodentia; family Muridae; genus Mus; species Mus musculus. The sequence continues at coordinate 53,796,113 of NC_000079.6, read as the reverse complement.
TCCCCTGAGGATGGCAAGAAAAAAATGCCAGAAATTAAATATATTAACCTGGGTTCAGCAGTGGAACGGAGAAGGGGGAGAGGCAGGATAATTGAGAACAGCGAGGGGGAGAGGGCAGCAGATGACATGTTCTGACTCTCTAGGGGGGCAGGGGAGGATGCACTGAGCTGAGCCTCAAACATCAAGGTCTGGCAGATCTTAGGAGGGTGTGAGCTGCGGAAGGAAGGATGAAAAGTGAAAACTTTGGCTCATTTGAGCTTCTACAGAGAATTCAGGGTATCTTACCCAGAGAAAGGGTGTTACAGAGAGAATCATGGAAAATCAGGAGACAGACAGACAGACAGACAGACAGACAGACAGACACAAAGAGTGGCTGAGAGAGGCAGAGGCAGAGATAACAACTTTGGGATTTTAGAGCCACAGAAAGGAGCAGCGTGGAACACCTTGTATGTAGCAGAAGTTTCCCAAGATCTAATTTCCAGTTATTTTCAGGAATTCTGTACCGAACGAGTGAAGCTTCTGTAGTTACAAGTCCAGATTAGGCTCTCGGTTAGGATTCATCAAGAGACAAATGAGAGAAATGTTAATGAAAGGAAAACCGCAAGCCGGGAGCCCTCTGCTCTGCGAAGCTGCCATAGCCGCTCAGCACATCCAGAGCCTTCAGGCACGCTGAAATTAAAAGTTTCTTCCTTCGCACTACCATCCTGACAGTGACAGTTCTCGGAGAATGAGGAGTCAGAGAAAATGAAGGATTTGGAAAAGATGTTCATTAAATACATACAGCACTGCAAAGCACTCATTTGCTTCATCGTGGGTGGAATTATTTGAACAAACGATCTTGTGTCCACGTGCCGCTGAAGGCACAGACAGGGGAGCATGTGAAAGTCTTTCATCAAATTTCACCCAGAATTTCTTCACAGAAGCGGCATGGGCCTGGGTTCTCGTCCCTTCAGCCTCTGCTTGAATGACAGAAAAGTTATGACAACTGTGAAGGCACAAGCGTGTGTGTGTGTGTGTGTGTGTGCCTGTGTGTGTGCCTGTGTGTATGTGTGTGTGTATGTGTGTGTGTGTGTGTGTGTGTGTGTGCGTGTGTGTGTGTGAGAGAGAGAGAGAGAGAGAGAGAGAGAGAGAGAGAGATGTGTGGTATAAGGTGTGATATGTGTGTGTTGTGATATGTGCTGTTGTATGTGTGGTATGGTACATGTTGTGTGTATGATGTGTTATGTGTGGTGTGGAATGTGTGCTGTGTGTGTGTTATATTTTGTGTGTGTGGTGGGTGTTGTGGTATGTTTGTGCTGTGGTGTACTGTGTTGTGGTATATATGTGAGTGTGTGTGTGTATGTGTGTGTGATGTGATGTGGTGTGGTGTGTATGTGTGGTACGTGTATTATGCTGTGTGTGTGTGTGTGTGTGTGTGTGTGTGTGTGTGTGTGTGTGTATGGAGTGTGTATGCGTTGATTATCCATCTTCTTTTCTCCCTGATGTGTCTGAACAGGTCTCTAACTTCACTGCAGCAGGGACTCTGGACAGACACTTCTGCTCAGAAATCAAAACCAGTATCCAGCTTCCCACCACCATAACTCACGCCCTCCTCACAAACTTGTCTGCTTTGTTTCCTTGGTTTTGGAAGAGAAACTGAGCGTGGTCTTTATGATCGGAGAGCTAGCTAAAACAACTGTATGGGAGATTGTTAGCTTCAAGATGGGTTAAAGGCTATGAGTAAGAGGCATCAAATGCTGGCAATACTAAGAGAGGACCTGACTTTGACGTAAAGATCAGAGAATGCTTCTCTGATGAAACACGCACTGAGATGAGTTTTGAACAATGAAGAAATGGTGGTTATGCAAACCTGAGTGTGCACACCAGAAGATGAAGGGCATTCCAAACAGGTCTTGGAGTGCTGGGTATCATGTGCTGGTGAAACAAAGGAGAACAAGTTGAGCAGGAGCTTGGAAAGGTACAGACACTTCTAGACGAGACAGGCAGGTCCTCTGAGTGTTGCAGTAAGGTAAATGCCCCTTCTTAAGAGCACTGAAATGTTGGTTATCTGCTGCTACATAACCATTATCGTATGTCTTGGCAGCTACATCAATTACAGCTTATTAACTTTTGGTCATATGGTGGGTGATTAGGCCAGCACACTCAATCTAGGCTGCTCTTGGGTCACCTTGTCGCAGGTTCAGTGGGAAACATCTCCAGGACATGCCGCTGGACCACTCTGACTATAGCTGTCGTTAACTGAAGATCAGTGTACCGGCCCGAGAAAGACTACCTCACAATCATGTCATGTGACTGGGCAGGCAGAGTGTCAGGCCCCTGTGGCTTCTGCTTCATTCTTCCAAGCAAAGCAATAATTTTGTGACCAGACTCAGCTTCAAGGTGCAGGCAGACCACCCATTTAATGAGTAATCTGAGACTCTTTTGATAAAGCATAGGGGTGTAGAGAGGTGAGAACTGGCTTATTGGTGGGACTTACCACCGGTGGTGAGTAGGTGTAATGTTTTAAACAAGCCCACTGATATTTTCTCTCAAGTAAAACCCTTCATAACACTATTTTTTATGAGGCCTGAATCCAGCTTTGTGATAGGTCCCATGCTTATCCACCACTGAGCTTCCCTTCTCCCCCGAACTCGCAGATGCACAACATGCTCCCAACCCACCCATCAGTTTAAGCAACTCCCTTCCACTCGCCTTAGCTCCTAGCCCACCGCCCTCCCCCTAGCCTCTCTCAGTACTGTCCTTACCAATCCCTTCCCCTCAAACCTGCCTCTACACTGCCAAAAGAATAGCCTCTGCCCCAGGTACCACGGGACGATGGGCTCTTCCCTCCGCTTGCAATCCAAGGCCCTTTCTGGACTAGCCCCATGCTTCTGGTCCAGGTCTGCACTTCAGTCTCTGGCCCCGGGTGACAGAAAGATGGCCAAGCCAGATGCTTCTTCGTTGACACACCTTTGTGCCCCTGAACACTTCTGCGCTTCCTTGGTCTTTCTGGCTAGAACTAGCATCCCCCCGATTGACAATCTGGAAACCTGACCGTTCTGTAAGACCTAATTTAACAGAGACCTTCTGCTTCTCATTTATTCCCACCATTCAGAGACAAATTAGCTGTTCCTCTTCTCTGGTGCTCAGTGTTATGCTTGGCACTGTGTTAAATTGTCTTGCTTCCTCATGGTTGGGACACAGACATCTTATGGATTGAAGGAAATCTATGATAATGTAGGGGGAAATACTAAAACTTCATTTCTACTTAATTTTCACTAATACGCTTTCAATTTAATTTATATGTTTGTACATGTCCTAAAGCTTAGGACAAGAATGTAAATATACGTCAGTGGTAAATATAAGTCTAAGAGAAAAGGACCACATGGGAAGGCAGGCAGCCAGAGGAGGAGGGGCAGGCTTGCCCTTAAATTCTCATAACTAACTCACTGCATGGTGAGAGCACTTTTATCCCCTTTAAGAGTGATATATTCAAGCCAGACATGATGTTGCGTGCCTTTAATTCCAGCACAAAAGCCAAGGGAAGAGGGTCTCTGTGAGTTTGAGGCCAACCTGGTCTACATAGTGAGTCTCAGGACAGCCAGTAATATGTAATAGAAAAATGTATCTCAAAAAAAAAGTAATATATCCAATAACCTAATTACCTTCCACCTGGTCCTACATCTTGACCATTGAACTACTTCTTAACGTAACTACCCTAGTGACAAAGTTTCCTGCACAGGAACCTTTGAGAGGCACATTCAAGCTGTGCCCAAGCCATATTAGACCTCAGCATCAAATCAGACATGAGCAAATAGTACAGTGTATGGAGAGCTTCTCTTCATACAACGATGAACAAAGCCGTCAGCTAAAAGCAGACCGCACTCTTCCTCTCCAGGCCGTTTATAAAACATTGGTGTGCTCCTGGATCCCAATAAGTAACTGGTTGGTCTGGAATGGGTGGTCAATACATCTGTGCCAGATCTAGGTGGATCAAAGGGTCGGTTTTCCCTGGTGTCACATAGGTTTGCCTGGGAAATAATAAATGCAATTTATCAATAAATATAAATTTCTCTCAAACCTATATTTACAGTTGATAAAGGCTCAGAGAAAGGCAAGACGGACCCCTTTCTTCACGGACCACCTTGGACATGTGTTGTGCTGGCTAGTTTTGTGTCAACGTGAAACAGCTGAAGTTATCACAGAGAAAGGAGCTTCAGTTGAGGAAATGCTTCCATGAGATCCAAATGTAAGGCATTTTCTCAATTAGTGGTCAAGGGGGAAAGGCCCCTTGTGGGTGGGACCATCTCTGGGCTGGTAGTCTTGGTTCTATAAGAGAGCAGGCTGAGCAAGCCAGGGGAAGCAAGCCAGTAAAGAATATCCCTCCATGGCCTATGTATCAACTACTGCTTCCTGACCTGCTTGAGTTCCAGTCCTGACTTCTTTGGTGATGAACAGCAGTATGGAAGTGTAAGCCAAATAAACCCTTTCCTCCCCAACTTGCTTCTTGGTCATGATGTTTGTGCAGGAATAGAAACCCTGACTAAGACAAATTGGTATCAGGAGTGGGGTATTCCTGTGACAACCTGACCATATTTTGGGGAGGACTGTGGAAGGACTTTGGAACTTTGGGCTTAAAGATCCATCCATTGTTCAGAGCTCTGTTGGGTGTTGTGTAGGAGCTTGGAAGATAATGTTGAGAACACTGCAGAAAATGGAGGTCTGGTTTGTGAAATTTCAGAGGGAAAATTAAAGACTCTTTTCAGGGCCATTGCTGTTTTGATTGTGAAAATTCTGTAGTTCTGGTTAGCTGGGGCTGGAGAATCAGCTGTGATTAACTGGATACCAGAACTACTAAAGCAAAAACTTTTCATTACTGGGACTATTGATGCTGGTTAGCTGGAGCTAAGAAATTAGAGGAGATTAAGAAGAGACCAGCATAATTGAGGTGACATCTTCTGGGAAGTGTTTTCTGAAAGCACAAAGAGGCTGTGTTCCAGAGATATCCAAGGTTGTACTCCTGCTGCAGTGGGACTTGGTAATATGTAAGGGTCACCCAGGTAGTGCTGGTTTTGAAGGCATGAAGGGGTCACGCAGAGCAGCTGAGGCTTGGCACTGTGAGAGGCCATGGAAGGCCATTGGTGAAGGTGCAGCCTCAGTTGCAATTGAAGGCCCAGGACTGAAGGGGTCATGCAGTGTTTTGGAGATGCCAGTACCATGAGATGACCACCAAGAGCAGCAGCAGTAATGGAGTACAGGCATCTGGAGCCTAGAGAATGATACGCGTGCTACAAAGGGCATGGCTGGAGAAGTGACCTAAGCCCTTGGAGGAGCCCAAAAGATCGTGAGTTGGATCCCAGACATTGGACGGTTGGAGATTGATTTTTGCTTTTGATTGTGACTGTGCCCTGATATTTTCCCTCTTGAAGGAAGAAACTGTTTTGTGTTTTGTGGAGCCCACAGTTAAGAGACTTTTAATTGTAAAAAGACTTTGGATTTTAAAAGAGATGGATATTTTAAAGAGATTGAAAATTTAAGAATATGTAAAGACTGTGGGACTTTTAAAGTTATTTAGATCTTGGGGAGGAATAAGATTGTAAGGGTTGAGGCTACTAGTGATGTGTTTGTGTGTCAAGTTGACAAGGGGTCAATTGTACTGGCTAGTTTTGTGTCAACTTGACACAGCTGGAGTTATCACAGAGAAAGGAGCCTCCCTTGAGGAAATGCTTCCATGAGATCCAACTGTAAGGCATTTTCTCAATTAGTGATCAAGGGGGAAAGGCCCCTTGTGGGTGGGACCATCTCTGGGCTGGTAGTCTTGGTTCTATAAGAGAGCAGGCTGAGCAAGCCAGGGGAGGCAAGCCAGTAAAGAACATCCCTCCATGGCCTCTGCATCATCTGTGCTTTCTGACCTGCTTGAGTTCCAGTCCTGACTTCTTTGGTGATGAACAGCAGTATGGAAGTGTAAGCCGAATAAACCCTTTCCTCCCCAACTTGCTTCTTGGTCATGATGTTTGTGCAGGAATAGAAACCCTGACTAAGACATGTGTGCTCAGGTAAAGTGCACAGCTTCTGCCTCTGCCTGTGTGCTCAGTGTGGTGGAGAAAAGCCTGAACTGATGGTATTGTCAGGCAAACAGCACCCATCCAGATGTGCCCTCTCTGTTTCTGAGGCAGCAGATTTCCAGAGCACTAAGTCCTCATTTCAGTGCCCGCTTACTACAGCGAGATGCTTTCACTCGTGTACTGACAGGAGCTGGATGCCCAGAAACGTACATTCTTTTAAACAAACAATAAAAGTAATAGTTTAATTTTTCTAAATTACCCTGGGTTCTTAGTCCTCTACTGCACACGTTATTACCATTCACCTGCTTTTTCTAAAAAAATATTTTATTCTATTTTATTGTGTATGCATGTTTTGCCTACGTGTATGTCTGTGCACTGTGTGCGTGCCTGGTGTGGAGGTCAGAAGAGGGAGTTACACCCAATGCAACTGGAGTTACAACAAATGACTGTGAGCCACCACCTGGATGCTAAGAATCAAATCCAGCCTCGGTCCTTGGTGAGAGCAACAAGTGCTCTTAACCACTTAGGGGCCACTCCCGCCTCCATAACAACTCCCACGCTAAAGGTTTCAACTCCTATTTTATTTTACAAGCTACAAGACTCAGAGCTTTCATAGTTTATCCAGATCCCCACACAAGCCAGCGGCAGAGTGAAGAGTGACACGCATGTTTGCCTCAATTTACAGGAGTGCGCTTTTACCACCTTGTTGCAGTAACTCTAAAGAAAAATCAATCCGCCCAAAGAAAGTGGAAGTGAACGTTAGTTTTTTTTCTCAGCTCTAAAATTCTAAAATGGTACAGAAAAACAACAACAACACAAAAAAAAAAAACACAAAAAAACCAAAAAACAAAAAACAAAAAAACTGTTCTGAAATTTGTTCTGAAGTCAAGGAATAAAGGCAATGAGAAACTATCTGCTATCCCAGTCAGTGAAATATCCAAGATTGATCATATATATGTCACTAAGACGTACCAATCCCAATATCTGTGGTCACACCAAAAGAAGCCTGTGTCCCCATGACTCTCTGGGAATCCTTTCAGAAGATCCTGTAACAACATCAGTCACCATGGAGACTAGGGCCACAGGAGACCTCTCCTTGTTTTTATTGCCAAATATAGATTTTTAAACAAAGTCTTAGTCTGGGAATCTTTCAAAATTGGCAAAGATGAATAGTACAGCTTTTTTTTTTTTCCAGAAACATGGACTCATTTTTTTTTGGAACAGTAAAACCAAAATAGGGTAATAGCTGCACCGAAATTCACAAGCAGATGGGTGGGGACATAAATGACAAGGGTTCATCTCAGTCCCCCCACAATTGATCAGTTCCAGCACAACCCAGTTTTTATTATGTTCCCAGATGGATTATACCTTTATAAAGTTTGATTTTTTTTTTTTAGCAAATTGTACACTATGTATTTCTGGGGATTTCTTCGTTTGGCAGGGTGGGGCTAGAAAGTTATGAGAGACCTAGGAGGAATGGCACACACAAAGGTTGTCCCCAAGAGGGACATGGAGAAGAACATGAGTCTGCAAGGCTCCTTGGGCATGGCCCTCCCAACAACTCGTCTTGGGAAAGGGTATGACTGACCCTCCTTCGGCCTGACCCCTTTGGCTGACCCTCTCTTCTCTTTGCTCTTTCTCCCACCAAGGGGATTTCCTGAGCACCTCTTAGCCTCTGCCTTTTATCCATATACTTCTTCCTCTTCAAGGACCCCACCACCTTGTTCTAGTCTTCCTATCTACATACATGTCATGCGTCAGCTTTCTCAGGTCACATAGGAACTCATCGCACATCCCTCGGTGATGGAGATGTGCCCCGAGAAAAGAGCTACTGGGTGCTGCCATTATTGTGTGAACAACATAGAGTGTGTTTACATGTGTGCACCAAGATTGAGTAGGTCAGCCACGCAAGGTACCCTCTTGCACCATGAAAAGATACAGCGAATGTAATATATACCCAGTGTGTAACGCAGTGTGCTGTTGACTTAATAAGCAAAAGGCATGAGTTTTGAAATGATAATCGAGCTGTAATACAATAAGCACACAAACCAGAGTCACAGTCCTTTGTTCCCATTGCCACATGTACACTAAGCGTGATCCGGTGTGCTACATCTTGCTGGAGTGGCCACAGGGGGTTGCCTTGCCACAAAAAGGCAAGGGATGCATCTTGCCATGGCACAGGAGCCAAGTCTGCACTAGGCAATGCAAAGTACTTTTCCACTCCATTATAACCGTGGGAAACTAACACAGACTGTGGTCTCTCTTCAGCTGAAACTGTACATCATGTGACTGTTCCTGCCTGGGGCTTACACAACAGAAATTGATTTTCACACAGTTCTGGGGACTGCGTGGGCAGGCTCCGTTTCTCCTGAAGCCTCTCTCTGCCCTGCCAAGACCCACCTTTTCCCATGTCTTCTCATGGCCGGTCCTTACTCAGTGCATCTGGGTCCTGTTGACTCTTCCTCCTCTTACAGGGACAGTGATCTCCTCCAAGAGATTCTAACTCCATCACTTCTTCTACTCAGGTGAGTGAGGGAGTAGGGAGATGTTTGTGGGAGGATAAATGAAAACATTATCTAGGTTATCAGCAAGTTCTATACTATGGAAACCATTGTTCACAACAATGGATTGCATACTTGAGAATGGCAAAGAAAATGGATCCGAATGCCCTCGTCTCTCACACAGCCCTATAGATAATAACTGTGTAGGGCTATGCATGTGTTGTACTACTTAATTTATTTCATTTATGCTTATACATATGGAAAAATATATATGAAAATAACATGTTTTCCAACAAATGGCAGGTACTCTGGCTTTATATATAGAACTTCTGTCAAGTGTGAGTTATTTCATGCGCGAACCTTGGTGAGAATAACAAAAGGCTTTAACACTTACCTTATACATGTAAAGTTTGTCTCCACTGTGTGTTGTCACATGGTGTCTTTAAATGCTTTCCCTGCAAGGCTTGAACACACAGGGTTTCTCTTCAGCATGGATCCTTCTTTATATTTGAACACATCTATGATTCCCACAGCTATGAGCCCACCACCCCCAGAGGTAGTGGAAGAGAAAAGTTATTAGGACATGGGGGAAATAGACCTGTTTAGAAATAGTTCTTTGGGGCAAGTGCATTCTTTGTTGTCAGGATATCGACAGTTCATCCCAGTAGCAAACACCAATTATGAACCAGCAGCTTTGGTCCAGTCCTCTCGGCAGACACCCCACATGAACCTGCAAGGGCAGTTCAATCCAGAAGAAACCACAAGGCTTGCCAACCAGCTGGGGTCTGTGGAAGCAGCAAGAAGCTGCAGGAATCTCATGAGAAGTTCTTTGGTGAGTTTCTCTCTATGGCATCATCACAAGTGAAGCTCAGCAAAGCAGTGTAAGGCACACCAATACATGTGTGTCATCCGTGAAGAACAGTGAGGCTGAGCAAAGCAAACCAATGCTCCCACTGTCTGTGAGGTCATATTTCTATCCCTTCTGAATATCATGCATCCTTTCACATGTCTGCTCTAGCAAAACATCCTTTCACCTGTGTGCCCCAGCAAAACATCATTCGACATAACTGGCTTTCCAAAGCAAAGAAAGAAAGAAAGAAAGAAAGAAAGAAAGAAAGAAAGAAACAAACAAACAAACAAACAAACAAACAAACAGTAGTTTCCATTTCACTGAAGGGTTTTCCACATTGATAGAGTTTCTGTTCTCCAGTATGTGAGTCCTCACATGCTCCAGGAACCAGGGGAGATGGGGACTGAAGGCTTTGCCACACTCCCCACATGTGCACATTGTCTTTATGTACCTCACACACTCACAAGTTCTTGACCTGTTAGAGCCGCAATGTACAGCATTCTATGGAATTTTTAGTCATTTTCAATGGTTTTATTTATTTATTTATATAATGACGAGCTTTCAGAACATTTCCTATATCACGTTGTCATAGATAAAGTATCCTGTCTTCTGATAAGGACACCCAGCAAAACCCTTTTCTCCATTGTGAAGTTGACATCCACATCCTCAAAGGTTATGGATTCCATTTCTGCTTCCAGGGCTCCTTTTTGTACCCACAGCTGCGCCTGGGGCCAGGGTGACAAAAGTACAGAACAGAACTGTCCTAGGGACACACCCAACCATCGAGCCAGTCCTACACATATGCTAAAGCATACAATGAATCACTGAGTACTCTAGTCACCTCTTTATGCTACAGAACATTAGAAATGAGCCCTCCAATAAAACAATAGCAATTTCTGTGTTCAAAAACTCACGTGTTTAGTAGTTCTTTCCCCCTGCCCTCCTCAGCTCTAATAACGTCTATTCTATTGCTTGCTTTTGTGGAATCAATTTTTCTTCTTAGCTTTTGCACATGTGTAGAAACATGTACTGTCCTGGGTGGCTTCTCACTTGGTGTAATGTCTTATAGTTCCATTCATGTTGCCAAAAAAAAATGACAGGATTTTGTTCTTCTCATGTCTGGATAATATTCAGTTATGTGCTGATGCCACATTTTCTTTATCTATTCATACGTCGCTCACAAGACACTTTGGATAGATGCCATACCTTGACTATTACTAATAGTGCTGCTATTGATGTGAGAGTGTAGGCATGTCTTCAACAAACTGATTCACTTTTATCAAAACATTTGAATTCTTAATTCATAGGCTTGCAGTCTGCCAGCTCCATCCGAACAAACGTATATGTGTGTCTTGGGGACTTTTAAATCTGTGGTTTATTCAAGTCTGCTTTATCAACATCAAAAACAGTAATTGTTGACTTCAAGAAAAATCACTTACCATTTGGGGGCAAAGAGTTGCTAAGCTTGCCAGTGAATATAACCGAGATCTCTTCCCATAACCATCCCTGAAGTCTTATGTTAACCTTTAGGTGTGATCTAAGCTTTCCCCAAACATCATCAGGAGCTTCCATTGCCATTGTGAACTGGATTCTACACGTGACTAAAGCCAGTGTTTGCTATAGGATGTAGGGTAGGAGCAGGACATCTGTTTAAAGACTAGGGATGCTCTGATTTAGAAAACAGGATAAATCCTAAAACACACAACCTAGAAGAACATAAAAAGCACGGGACGTCCAGGGCTTTCTGAGAGACCGGACATCATGTCACTCAATAGGCACAGAGGATGCTGATGGTGAAGAGCAGAGGTATCTTAGGCAAAGCTCTGGGACAGGGCAGAAACCTGGAAACCTGAAACCATCCACTTTGCGCCATCATCCATAAAACAAGCGGCAATGTTGAGAGTGAGGTGGGACCTCCACACTCCTGAAATTGTCAAGATCAATCCCAGAAATTCTTCACAGCACAAGGGTGAAATCTTGAAGTGAAACCCTTCGTTCAAATCCCAGCAGTGGTTGCAAGTTTTGTGACTTTGGCTGAGTGATGGGCCACTTAAATTTTGCTTCCATCATTTATAAAATGGGGAGACGATTAGCTTCCTTACAACTGTGATGATCCGTCACATGACAGGATAAAGGGAAAGAAAACTTCTCACTGTCTGGCTACACATGGTGGCCACAGGGGACAAGTTGAGATGATGGAGATGCCCAGATTTCTGGTGCACATAAAATCAAACTCCAAATAGTGACCAGCATTACCCAACCCTTGCCTCCGTCCCCATTTCCTTTCCCACAATTCTGCTGTCACTTTTAGACCTACGTCGATTCCTCCATCCTCCATTCATCTGCAAGACCTTTGTATATTATCTTCATTCCTCATAGACTCCCACCTCACCAAATCAATGCCTTACCAGGAAAATCAGGTCCCTGGGGGTAATATTCTGTCAAGGCACTTGTAGCCTTTTCTCCCACAATCTGTATTCTGGGTTGCAATTGTCATCTACCCAGTTGCTATTTAGTGTTAATAACCCCCATTAGGATGCAAGGTTTCCATGAGAGGAAAATATGGTTCACTGATACATCCCTAACACCTTGTACAGTGCCTGGGCAAATGTTCTTAAATATTTGGCAGATCAGTAGAAGAAAAGACAAATATATGGGTGAATAGGTGCATGCATACATGGGGAGAGGCCCTTTGGTGTTATTTTAATCACATAATACCAAATTTTGGTTGAAGGATGAACTCCTACTTCTAATAAGGGTGTGGTGGTTTGGAAGCATAAAAAGTCTCTTTTGCAGGGCTGGAGCATTGGCTCAGTTGAGAGCATTTTGTCACTCTTGCAGAGAACCCGGGTTCAGTTCCTGACACACACGTGGTAGCTCAAAACCATCTGAAACTTCAGTTCCAGGGGATCCGACTCTCCTGACTTCTGCAGGCCTCAGGCACTATACACAGACTGTCATCTCTTCCACCATGAGAGTAGAAACTGGCCCTTAGGCTCCTTAGAACCGGGCTATTGCTGAGTCCTTGGCTTTACAACTGCCCCACCTACTGGTCAAAGTGTGTATTTCACAAGGGATGGGAGAAGCAGGAAGCAGGAGCTGAGCAAGACAAGGTGGCTTTGAGAGGATCCTTCCCTCTGCTCCTGCATCCCTCCATGAGCAGACTTTACAGGAGCACTGCCACACGCTGCTGCAAAGTGCTTATTAAACGGGAATCCACATCTTTAGAAAAGTAATCAGGATTCTGGAAATTATCGTTTGCTGAGTTACTAATTAACTCAGTGCCAAGGTTGGGTATCTCACTTTAAAAGCTGATGTGCACACCACGTGCTGAGTCTAAGTGTACATCCTGGATATATATGTATTCTTGGAGACCAAATTGTTGGTTCAATGGCCATGTTCAGCAATTTTTAAAACGCAATTACAGTATGCCTGCTTTCTGTGGGCCTCGGGCCACACAGCCGCCTCCTCTCCCAGTTATAAATCTCTGTAACCTCTCACATGTGGCAGCTGGGTGCTTGCCTATGAGAACATAAAGGATGTAGGGAAGGATGGGAGGACTTGAAGCCAGGGAGGGGAATGAGGTCAGTGGCTCCCTGTTTGGCTCCTGGTTCATCACATCTGATCTCTGTGATCTCTGATGGGCAATGCCATCTCCCTGAGATGCATTCCTTTCAAATACAAAAAGGAAAGTCAATGACATCAGAAGGGATACTAGCCTCATCTTACTCAGTGATGTAAAGGGAGCAGTCAGCCGCTCCCTGCCTGGAGTTAGTACAGGACTCAGTACCCACTCCTAGTCTACTGTCCCAAACACCCAAGGCCAGGCTCTGTGCACTCACTAGGTATACTGGAAAACTACCTGCAGAACGTGAGCAGATACTGTGTGTTATTTTCAAAATACCAGGTGCCTTCTTGTCAGTCACTGTCAGCCATCACGACTGACCTCTGCTGCCTGAAGCTCCCACCAGCACCACCAGCACCTGCCAACATCTGTACCCCCAGCATCTGCACCTCCCAGCATCTGCACCTCCCAGCATCAGTACTGCCAACATCTGCACCTGTCAGGATCTGCACCCATGCCCACCTCAGGACAAATCTAGAGACTCAAATCCTTTTGATAGCTTTGCTTTGCTTTGTTTAACACCTGTCTAAGGAGAGATGAAAGAATCCTCTTTACAATTAGACCAAAAACTGGGGATGGAGAGGGGGTGGGGTGTTACATACCTTGAAAGCTTTACATTCTGCTTAAAACATTATATCCTCATGTTTAAAAAATCTACACATGAGTTGGACTCTTAGCTTGTTTAAGTTGCTAAATGAGGCCTGGACTAGCAGCCTGCTCTTTGACTCTTTGGGAACAGTAGACTTCATTGGAAAGACCCAGATACTTCACATCCTGTTTCATCTTAGCTCTGTCTCTAGCTTATATTCTCTACCCATTTCGTGCCTTACTCTCCTTGCTTCTCTGATGTCATTTAGAGTCACGCTAGCCAACTGTGAAGTGGGGGAGGGAGCACTGCCTGTTTTTACCCACGGGTCCCTAACGTGCTTTCCTGGTGCACTTTCTGCCTCTGTGCTTGCTGGGGACGCTCACGCATCTGCACACTCTTCTGCTCTTTTCTCCATTCTGTCCATCAGGCATTTGCAACATCCTACTATGCACTTGTTTATGGGGCAAACTCTGGGGGCTCTCCAGACGAGTAAGACGCAGAGGGGAGGCAAGAGGAGGAGAGCTTTTGATAAGACACTCAAGGGCTTTTTGTCTGGCCTTCGCCATTCTCCAGCTGTAGGACCTTGGCTTGTGTAACAAGCCCGAGATGGGATTTGCTTATCCCTAGGCTACAAATCTATTGCTGGCATTTAAAATTACTATGTATCTGGTGTTACTTGAGCACAGTGTTAGATATGTAACTTTGTTACAGCATCTGCCCTCCCAGCTCTCTACACCTAGCAGCCATCCCTCAGCATCCACCGGGCTTGATTTCAGGACTCCATCTGACCCTGAACTTTGAGAATAGTTACATAAAGTGGCATCCTATTTGCCTATAACCTGTACGATGTTCTCCTGTATCCTCATTGAAACCATACTTGTCCTACGAAAAAGCCCCAACACACATTGTTTTAGTGACTTTTTCATGGTTGCCCCCAAACATCTGACAAGAAGGAGGTAATCGAAGGAAGACTGACCTTGGCTGATGGGTTTGTGGACAGGGAGGTGTGGGGATGCCACCTCCTGACTGTGGTGGGTGCTCCGGGCATGGCTTCCTTGCATCTTTACAGACCAAGAAGAAAGCTCCACCAGAAGTGGGTCTGGGCTTTAACCATCAAGTTCCTTTCCTACCAGTAACCACTTCCCCACCCCAAACAGCTCCCCAAACACCAATTTGGGAAAAGAGTTCTGAGAATAGCTCATTTTCAGGTGGTAACAAGCACAAATGCAATCCTGGAGGTTGTTAAAGAGTTTTAGTTAGAGAATGACAACAAGAACTAATCTCGGTATTAACACATTTTTTTCTAGATATTTCAAAACAGAATTGTTGAAGATGCTGGACTAGTGTATCTAGGAAGCTGACCACACACCTTAAGAATATCATGTCCATTAAGGGATGAGCCTCGGACAGCACGATGCTCCACAAAGTATTCTTTATTAACGTGAGGTGGGTTGGGGAGTCGGATCAAAGCCAAAGAGGACAGGCTAGAATGTTGTGACTCATTTCCATGTGTGCATGTGCTATGCATGTGTGTGTGTGAATGTTCACATGTATGTGTCTCTACATGTGCATGCATGTGCATGTGTGTGCATGCATGTGCTCATACATCTCTGTGTGCATGTGAGTGTGTGTGTGTGCGCTCACGTGTGTGTGTGTATGTGTGTGTATGTGTGTGTGTGTGTGTGTGTGTGTGTATGTACGTGAGTGTAGAGCCTTAGAGTTGGTGTCTGTGTCTTCCTTGATCAGACTCCACTTTATTCAGGGACAGGGTCTCTCACTGAACATGAAGCCTTCCATCTCTGGTTTAGGTAGCCAGCTGGTCCGAGGAATACCCCGTCTGTGCCTCCTGGGTGCTACCACTGCAGGCAGCCACCATGCCTGCCCAGCTTTTATGTGGGTTCTGGAGATCTGAACTCCTCACCCTTGTGTGACAACTGCTTATCCACTAAGCCATCTGTCAGGCCCCCAGATAGCTGTGTTTGGGTATGAGGTGTGGAAGACGGGAGGGCTCTCCATGGATGTCTGAAGGGCTGAGTACAGGTCCCAGATGGGTGCTGCCTGTGTCCTGGACTACCTGCCCTTGGGGGTTGCAGGCGAGGTGACATGGAATCAATGACACAGACTCTAGGAACAGATGAGAAAGGCTGCAGCAAGCGCTCTGAGCACTTGAGCTTCCATTGGTCCCAAGAAAGCATCTCTTCTAAACGGCAGTTCCCAATTGGCTGACATTGTCTGCATCAGAAATCCTTGGTCTCTCAGGCAGTCCTCAATTAGGTCCTCCTGCAGGAGATGCTTTTGCAGCTGGGTGGCCCCGACCATTCCTGCTACAGATGGGGATTCTAGGGTCTTGCTGATGAGCGGATTGTTTTCTTTGTTGCTGGTTACTGTTGTCATTTTGTTTTGTTTTGTTTTGTTTTGTTTTGTTTTGTTTTGTTTTGTAATTGTCAACTTGACCCAAGCTAGAAAGAGGGAACCCCAGTTGGAAAACCACCTCCATCAGCAGGTCCTGTAAACAGGCCTGTGGGAGCATTTTCTTAATTAATGATTGCTATGGAAAGGCCCAGCTCTCCCCTGAGCTGATGGTCTTGGAAGGTGTAAGAGAGCAGGCTGAAGAAGTCATGGGGAGCAAGCCAGTAAGCAGCACCACTCCATGGCCTCCGCACCAGCTCCCGCCTACAGGTTCCTACTTTAGTCCCTGCCCTGACTTCCTTTCATCATGAACTGACTAGAAGCTATAAGCTGAAATAAACCCTTTCCCCCTTATCTGTCAAGAACAGTGTTTATTACAACACTGGTGAGCAAGGGCAGAAGAGTCTCATGCAATGAGGGAAGAACTGGGCCACCTGTGGGGTGTGGAGGGAGGGGCTCAGTGCAGGGTCTCAGATGGTGGCCTTCAGGCATCCAGGGGGGCCATGTTTGGCATGATTCTGATGGCTGGGAATGCTTGAGGTTTATTAGGAAAGCAAACACCAAAAGACATTTTAAAAAAATCATATCAGTTTCCATATAATGCTAAACAATGTGTTCCTGATTGCGGGGCTAAGATCTTTCAGATTTTCTAGTGTAACCAGGAGACCCCCTGGGAGCCAGAATGAGTTCTCCTTGGTGATCTACCCAGATTATTGTCTGGTGTAGCCAGACCCAGGCCTCTACCGCCATCTACTGTGCAGGTCCTGTTACAAACATTGTTTAGTTTGGCAAGAGACACTGTGCTTCAAAGGGTACCTTAAACCTGAAGGCCAGGCCTTTCTTTCTTCCCCAGAGCACCACAGTATGACACAGCCGTGCATTGCTTAGCAGTGGAAAGCCATCCTCAGGAAGCCATCATTAGGGGCTTTACCGTGGAACTATGACAGCACTTAGGCCTAGCAAGCTACCCATGTAAACTGTGCAGTCTGTTATGTGGGCAAAGCCTGGCGCTCCTGGGTCAGTGGTGAACTAAACCACTTATGACCAAGCCAAGCAGGAGAGAAAATGGTATAATCGAAAGTCATTGAAAACAACAGAGGTGTGAAGCCACTGCTCTTATATCATTTGACTATAAACTTTGTTTTTTAATAAGTGAAAGGAATTTAAAAAATAACACTCTAAGACAGCAATAGAAAATATAATCAGTACATGAACTAGTGACCCTGTCCCTCGGTGCTAAGTATCATGTACTGTCTATAATTGTGCTTGGTGTATTTACAATTGGTTGCTCACTAGATTTGTTTACATTAGTGTTGCCATAGAAACGGCCACCATATACATAGTTCATTACTGACCAATATCTTTACAGCGCTCATGACTATTCATTCAGTTTCAGCAGAAAGCCATGCTTCAAAACAGGAAAGCATCATGCTTAAGGCTACAGGGCGTGGGGATGTTTCTGGTCTCAATTCTATGTAACTCTCAAGTCCTTCATCCCACTTAATGCCATTATGAATTGAAGAACCCGGGCTATCACATCCACCGCCTGCCTTCTCCATTCCTGGTCCAGCTACTTCCTCCTGAACGTCACCTGTCCTGAGTCATTGCCCATCTGTTTGCTTCCTCGCCCAACGTCTCCGCATCCCCACCGATCCCCATTTCATCTTCTTAGGGATGACACCTGGAAGCTGAGTGGGTGATGGAAGCCTAATTCTGGAGAGAAGAGAACAGCAAAGAAGACAGGAGGGTGATAGAGTGAGGATGACAAGCCCTTGCAGGGTTGACAAGGTTTGCTCAGAGATAGAAACACCCAGTTGCTATGATTTTAGAAATGGCAACAATTATCTCTGATTTTAGAGTTGCTACAATTGTCTCCGCTTTTTCTTAGGCGATGAGAAAACAAGAAGTAATTTCCCATGTTGGGGAATATGTGGCAGAACTGGAAACCAGGCCAATGTCACCCAGAAAGCTGTAGCTCCAGATGGCAGGGAGCCCAGCTGGTAGAGAAGTGCCCTCTGTGAATCGTGGCTGGCATCCTTGCCTCAGGTAGAGCAGTGGGTCCTGAGGGCGACTGAATAGGAAGTAAATGGCTATCTATATCTTTATTCTAGAAGCACGAGGTCTCTATCTGTCCATTAATATTGCATTTGGTTAACGCAGCATACTTAATGCACCTAAGATGGGTAAAATTCACTTTAAAGGGTCACAGAGAGAGGATCCCAAAAAAAATTTTTTTCAGCACATTTAAAGGCTGTAACTGTTGCTCTGTCTGCAGCAGGCTTGGTACAATAGTAAGAACAGCTGTGTGTGTGCAATGCTTCCCTTCCCATCTCTGTGTTCAGCAACTTCACACTGTCAGCTGCAGCCTAGGCAGGGAGCTGTGCACAGTAGGAACTGGCAGATGTGCTAGAAGGGGGGTGAGCTTCAGATGCCCACACCCTCTAGACCTCCACTCTCTGTAGACCTTGCCTGGCGGAAGTCTGTGTGCTCCAAACCCTCTCTCCAGTGCATCTGTCCACGGAACAGGCCTGCTTCTGAGCTCTCCTCCCAGCTCAGGATGGCCTTTTGGGAGCTCTTTTTTGAAACAGTAATCTTTCAAAAACCTGCACCTTTTCTGGCTGTTCCTCTTGATCAAGGGCACTACTGACCCCAAGTCAGATCCTCGGCAGTCAACCTAGAAGCCGCCTGGTTACGCCTTGAGATCCGTAATGGTGGATCTCTATTGCCAGTTTGATGGGGGTTTACAGCCACTCTGGAAACAAATGCCCGGGCATGTCTGTGAGGAGCCTTCTGGATTGGGTTGAGTCAGAAAGATACAACCTGAGCAGGCTGGGTCCCAGCCTGAGCAAAGGCCTAAGAGCAAGCTGAAACACCAACAATCTATTGTTCTCTGTTTACCGGCTGTGGATGCCATGTGACCGGTTCTTTCCTGATACTGTAGCCATGCCTTTCCTCCCATGAAGGACTGCAGAAAATTCGAAGCAAGCAAGCAGCCCCTTGTTGCCTTCGTTTGCTTCTCAGTCAGGAATTTTGCTACAGCACTGAGGACCGAGGAAGTACTGAATACAAGGTCCAACCCCACTGCTTAGACCGCAATGTTGCCTTCCCAGACATAATACAGCCAGCTCCTTCTGGACTCATACTATATATATATATATATGCAAAAATACATATGTGCACACAGATGTAACAATAATAAAGAGGAAGAGGTCATGAACTCAAGGTGAGATGAAGAAGAATGTGGAAGTGTTAGGGCCAGGAGAGGTGGAAATGGTATGAATACAGTACTCATGTACGAAATTCTCAAAACTAAAGAAGTGATTATAAAAAACAACATTCATGCAGTGAGCTACGTTTTAGGTAAAAGAAAAGAGGTACCAGCTCCTTGCCTTCCGAAGTCTGCTCGCCACAGAATCCCTGGCAGCGAGGGTTCTTGGCAGCATGTCAGAAAGGATATTTCAAGGCAGACACTAATGCGGTTACACATGTCTCTGCACTCAGCAAAAGGTTCCGCTTGTGCCCTGGAGGCTGTGCTACCTGACATCAGGCTGGCGGCTCTGAATGAGTCAACCATTGTCTCGGGCTGGAGAGCCAGAGTGGAGTCAGAAAACCTGAAGTCTTACTTACATGTTTCCTAAGTTCAAAGCCAGCGATCAGTAGAAGGCAGAACAGCGATGCTCCACCCTCGGACATCAAATCCCCCAGCTGTCAACTACATCAACTTTATAGACTGGGAGGAGGACAATGCTTGTGAAGATGGTGGCAGATTAAAACTCTTTGTGCTGTGACTCTGTCCCCACTCAGACAAGTGCAGAGAGCCTGACAGAGCCCAGAGCTGTGCTCCACCGGAGGGAAAGCTGCCCACAACGAGGACACTAGCTGTCTTAGTCTGTCAGTGCAGCCTCCAGAAAGGACACAGTTGGGGGTGGAGGAGCCTCACAGGACAGAGAACGCTGATGTGATCCCGGTTTCCCAGAGGTACGATAGCCAAGTCCTTATACCCATTATGCAGACCAGAAAGTTTTAATGACTTGTATAAGGACAGTGAGTGCTATCAAAACACCCTAGCTCTCTTTGCTCCAGGGCTTTTGAGAGTTCCACCTTCTTCTAGAGGTGAGGTGGCGCAGATGTTATTTCTCAGCAAAGGAAAGAGAGCCTCCTAATGGCTACTAACGGTATTTCAAGTTAACCAGCTGCCTTGGAGGTCTCCATAGGAATGTGCCGGTAGCTTCACTAGAGGGCGCCAGTGCCTCCTGAATGGTCACATTCCATCCAGGAGGTGTCCTGTGGCCAGTGAAAGCCACCTCCGAGCCAGGCTTTTCAGCAAACAGAGACCTAGCTTTCCCTTTTCTTTCATTCTTTGTGAGCCTGTTTGGTTTGTTTGTTTGTTTGTTTGTTTGTTTTTGTTTGTTTTGTTTGTTTTTGTTTGCTTTTAAGCACAAAGTCACCACGAAGTCTGAAGAATGGGAATGAGCTTGGTAGAAACTTTAAACCTCTCTGAACAAGCTACACACTAAACACAGATCTCTCCAAGTCTGCTCGGGCACCCATTTTCTTAGTCCAACCTAGGGGCTCTTTAACATGCATGTTTTTAGGCCCTACCCCAGCCTATGGAATGAAAACTCAGCTGGAGCCCAGCAACCACATCAAGACAAAGTATGGAAGGTTCTAAAGTCAAAGAAACGCAAAGATCTGTTGTTGCATCCCAGCCTTTAGACTAACCTCATCTGGTCATGTTGGACTCCCACAAAGTACACAAGAGCGAGGTCAGACGTCACCCCAAATGTGTCTGGCCCCTGAAGTCATCTGAGCCCTGTTCAAGGTGTGGGGGGTATACCATAGGCAGCACCCCTAAAGAATAAAACTCTTGCATTTTGTTGTTAATATTCTCTCTCAACCATGACCCAAAGACCCTAAGGATAAGCTATGTATGTACGTGCGCATATGCATGTGTGTGCACATGTGTGTGTGTATGTTTCTTGACACTTTTCCTAGTTAGATATCCGACACCCTTGCACTGGTTTTAGAAGTAAAACTATATTTCCTTTAGCATTCTAAGCAGAGATGAACTTGGCACCATTCAGTGGTTGATATATGCCAAATGTGTACTCCAAAGCTGATGTGTTGAAATCGTAATACCCAAAGTCATTCGTTGGTGGTGTCTGGAGGTGGTAATCAGGGTCGACGAGGGCATGACGTAGTACTCCAACTGGGGCATTAGTGGCTTTGTAAGAAGAGAGAATGCTGAACCCATGCATTTATCTCATCTCGCCAATGGTGCCTTCTTTCCTGTTAGCGCAAAGGAAGAAGCCTTCACCAAATGGTGGTGTTCCGTGCTTCCATGTACCAGCCTTCCAAAACGTAAGACAATTACTCATCATTCTTGGAATAGGCTTACTATTTCTTTGAAAATTCATACACGTATACAATGCATCTCGATCATGGTCACCTCCAGTCCTCCCCCGAACTCCTCCCAGATCCACCCCTACCCTCTGCTAACTTCATGTGTTCTTTCTTCTTCTTTTTTTAATCCTACCAAGTTCGACTTAAGAAGCTCATCTACTCAGGAGTGTGGGACCATCCCTTGGAGTATGGCTAGCTAAAAAGCACAGACACTCTTTCCCCAGAAGCCTCACCTGGCAAGAGTTCCTCAGCCAGAGCTTAGAGACTGGTGAGTGTCACCCCCACCCCCAAAATCACCCATACTCTTTATAAATTATCCAGATTCGCTTGTATCTCATTTCAGCAATGGAAAATAAACTTAAATGAGCACTGGCCTACTTATAAATACTTTCACTCCCTAGTGACGGGCTGCCTAGTGTTGAGGAGTCCCTTTCTAGAAGCTTCCCATTGTATTATGTCTATCCCTGCAGTGTTAATGGGATAGAGGCATAGAGTCCTTTGTCTATCCGCAAACAGTAGGCGTGGTTTGAGTTACTTACACCCAATAATCAGAAGCAACGGGAAGATGGGAAGATGGGTCCTTTATAATGGAGAACACCAGAGGAGGAGAAAGAACGATGAGAAGAAGCAAGGTAGGAAGAGCTTTTTGAGCAATTCCAAAGTAGAATTAGATCTCTGTAAGGATAATGCTGTGAGTTCAGAAACCATGCCCCTCTCAACTGCCTCTCTGGGCTTCCAGAGACACAAGGCTACAGCTTCTCGGAGTATATATAATTCATGACCCTATAGGGGTGACATATCAGAATGTAGTGGGGAGCAAAAAACAGGGGGCCATGGGAAGTGGTAATTCCGAACACACAACAACCAAAGAGAAAGTCACAAGCAAGAGCTCTGTGAACCGGAGGTGCTGCCTCGGGTGACCTCATTGTCATCTTGGCTGTGAGCATATGACACCCATGCTTTGCACAGAACATGCTACGCCAGCAAGTGCACACAGAGCTTGGCCCAGATTTGAGACTCTAGCACGTTATGAGTCTGTGTCTTTGCTGTACACACAAAGTCTTCTCCTCTTACAAAGCACATGGATTTAATTATAGGAACCAAAGGGGACAAACATGTTCCTGTCGTCTGTCCTTAGAATATGGCACTGTGTCCATTGCTTTAACTACTTTAAATATTTAGTACTTAAATACTTTGCTTTAAATAGCGCTGGTGGAGTATGTGGGGCTGGAGATCTACCAGACACAAAGCCCTGAGCTCAGTCCCAGAACTTTAAAAAACCCAGCTATGGCAGCATCTGCCCATTCTCCCCGTGACGCCAGCACCCCAGTCTGGAAGAAGGATCAGAAAACAGGAGCCAACCTCGGTTACACAGCAACTTTGACATCAGCCTGGGCTGTGTAAGACACTTTCTCCAAAAAAATTTAAATTAATATAAATTGAACTTTCTCTTAAGTTGCTGAATGGAATTTTATAAAACATTGTCAACCGAATGTCGACATTATATTAGGATTTCTAGCCATTTCTGAACTGACCCTAAACACATTCTGCCACTTCATAGTACATATTTATGCTAACCTGTAGTTTCAGCATTAAACCCGGCTATCATCTCTGAAATATGTTGAAGATCTCCTACATCTGACAGCATCAAATATCCAGCCATTATTTAATTCTTTATATAAAAATAACCCCATTCACCTTACTGTCATGCAAATTTACTTTCATCTGATAAACGATAAGAGTTTAGGCAACCAAAGAGTTCATTTTAAAATAATTTTCTGTATGATTTGTCAGCGGTAAATATTTGGTTTGTGTACCTATTTTATAAACCCAAGCACCTGGCGCTGTGTGTGGTAAGGTTTAAAAAGTCCCACACTAAACAGAGTCACAGAAGAGGGTGCCATGGGACTATGTCTAATCAGAGAGGTGCAGGTGCACAGAGCTGTCACCATAAAGTAGAAGAAACCTGCCCTCCTGCTGTCTTCCTTCCAGGCCTGAACTCACTCAAAGGGCAAGACTAGGAGGGAGTTCTTGGCTTCTGCTGCTTTGGGCACTAGAGTCTCTTTTTTCTGCTGTGTTGCTTTAAGGAAACGGGATGCGTTCACAACACAGATGATGGACAGTC